>NW_009213988.1:0-1286 GCF_000690835.1 Fulmarus glacialis
CTGGTGATGAGGAGCCCCAAGCCGGGGACGTGTCGCCACATGAGGGGCTTTCGGCACCGTCCCATCGTGTCCCACACAAGGGACGAGCCAGCTCTTTGCCTGCCGTCCCGAGCCCAGGTTTCCCTTGCAGGAGGATGAACGGTGTGACGGATGACAAGCCCCTCTCCGTGCCCCGGGACATCGACCTCCGCCTGGACACCAGCCCCATCACGGCCGTGGATGCTCTCGGTAACCCCCACGGCCTCAGCCCCCTTCCCGTCCACCCACTGCTCCCTCTGCACGCAGGACGCAGGCGTCCTGGCACCCAGCATTGCCCAGGACCCTCAACCACGCCCGGGACCCCCCACGGGTCCCCATAGCACAGTGACGTGTCCCTCTGTCACACCAGTGCTGCGTTATTTCCTGGAGTACCAGTGGTTCGTGGATTTTGCCGTCTACTCCACCGCCGTGTACGTCTTCACTGAGGGCTACTACTGCCTAGCGGACCCCCAGAAGGAGACGAACATCGGGGTGCTCTGGTGCCTGCTGACGGTCGTCTTCTCCATGTATCCTTGTGCCGGCTTTCGGGGTGCAATTGCTGCCCCCCGCCGGGTCCAGGCGGCCGATGGTGGGAGAGGGACCCCACCGTCCTTGTTTTTTCCCTGTTAAAAGCCAGTTGAGGTGGAAAATTTAAATTTATGGATTTATAAACCGCTCACTGATGAGCTGTAAAGGTGCCTAATGAGAGCCTTCCCCGCGGAGAAGGTGGTGGCCTAATGACACGGATGGCTTACAACATGCTAATGAGCAGGGGGGTCCCGCTGGCATTGGTGGGGGGTCCTGAAGCCCCCGGTTTCCTTGCCAGCCGCCCCTCGCCCGCAGCAAGGTCTTCTTCATGGTGATGCGCCATTACTTCCGCTCGGAGGAGGGGGGCGAGCGCTCCGTCTGCCTCACCTTCGCCTTCTTCTTCCTCCTCCTCGCCATGGTGGCACTGGTCATCCCTGAGGACTACCTGGCGATCGCCCTTCGCCTTCTTCTGCCTCCTCCTCGCCATGGTGGCCCTGGTCATCCGTGAGGACTACCTGGAGTTCGGCCTTGAGCCCGGTGGGTGAGGAGAGACTGGGAGAGGTGGGTGGGCAGGTGGTCCCTGGGGGCTGTGGGCACCCCACTCACGGGGGGTCGCTCCCCACAGGGCTGGCCGGCGTCAGCAGCAACCTGGAGAGCATCCTGAAGCAGCGGGGCTGGGAATGGACGTGAGTTGGTGGTAGGGCGGGGAGGGAAACGGGGGGTTTTGGGGGGTGGGAACC
>NW_009213989.1:0-17678 GCF_000690835.1 Fulmarus glacialis
GGCGCTGCCGCCCGCTGCCTGGCGCTGCTGCCGCCCGTCTCGGTCCCGAACTTGCTTGCAAACGATCAGGCCCTCAGCGACAGGATTTTCACAAGCTGCAGGCCGCTTCCAGCACCTTTTTTTTTTTTTTTTTTTTTTTCGTTTTTTTTTTGTAAGCTTTTACAATGGCTATGACAACAGAGGCGGAGCTTACCCTCAGAAAGTGCTACAGGGAGAATGGAAAATAGAACGGGGCCGATTTTTTTAAAAATTTAACATGTATATGAATGAGCATATGTAACATTTCATAGTGGTCTTTGTTTGAGCTTATATTCATGAGCGTCTTAAACATTTTTGGAACTTTCACCCGTCATTATGTTGCAAGAGATTTAATTCAGAACACTCCAGTGAGGGCAGAATTGCTGCGTCCTTTAAACAGAAGGGGTAATTGAAGCATACGGCTTACAGGGCCTGCATTCGCCCCACCTAATTATAGGCATCGGAGTGAGAGGGCGAACTTAGAAGCCAGCTTGTCTTTGCTTCCCTCTAGAGCCGGTGGACAGATCTGGCACCTCCAAAGAGTGATTCAGCACACACACAGCTGTCAAAAAAATCCATGCAGTTAACCCCACACACAAGAAAGAAAAAAAGATTCAGACTTTGGGGGCAATAAAATACAACATATTTTTTGTATATCCATAATTGTGATGCCTAACTCATTCAAACTGAACACTGTAAAGTAAAAATCACTACTCTTTCATTTATCATGTTAAAACACACACGAGATGGCTTAAAGATGTCGCTTGCCAGTGACCTGTTAAGAAGTGAGACAAATATTCTTGCGGCAGAATTGTCATCGATTGACTGGCAAAACCTGCAAATGAACCCAGGGAGGAATTCAGGAATTCAGAAACCTCTCAAGCTACAAATTCTTGCTGAAAGTAGACCGAGTTCTGCTCTCCTGAATTACACATTTCATTTAACAATGTTTACAATAAGCAAGTGGTGACTTTGAGGCTAATAGGAGGGCAGAGTGGCAATCCGTGCAGACTGCTCCCGCCCGGCAGAGCAGCAGCACTTCCCTCTGCCACCCTGCAGATTCCTTTGCTGTCTGGGATTCCTCTGGCCTTTCTGATTTGACACTTTCCTTGCTGTTTCTGGGATCAGAGCAAACACATTTTAAGTGTTCATCTTTTACAACTCAGTTCATGTAGTACTGCATATGCCTTTAGGATCACTCATGGCCGTAATCCTAAAGGTGTTCAGCAGCTCAACGAAATTGGTCCCTGTTCCACGGGAACTTTTAAAAGTCCAGATGGATGCCTACCTGCATGTGCAGGCACCTAAAATCCTTTCACAATCTGGTCCTTGCTTCAGCCACTTGCTGCTTCATTCCTCCAGCTGATTGATGACAGTAAAGAAGCAGGATTCAAATCAGGTTTTAAATCTGCAGACAGGCTGGCTGCAGTGTCTTGTGTGTATTGCTCAAAGGACAGACTTTTTCTACAGGTCCAGCATTTTTTTGCATTTGAGATTTTTCTACCTGTTATATTTTGTCTTTTCTTGTTCTGCCCATAGAGAAATTTGTTGTTTCTCCCACTGAACAAATAAAAAGAACAACTTGGCTAACTTAGCATCATCCTCAGCCACACGTTCTGTGGCTTCCTCAAGGAGCTGTGTGGCATCCCCTCAAGTCCTTATCAATGTCAAGTCAGGGGATGCAATGCAGTAATCCAGGTGAATAGGAGAGAGAACAAGCTATCAGCAGAGCTGCTCTGACAAACCAGCAGCATCTCCCACTTCCTCCCCTGATGCAGCAGCAGCTGTGAGAATGGCTGCAAGAACACAACCTACAGCTTCCAGTCAGCAAGAACAGGGGCAGATCATCAAGAGGTAAACACAATATCAATCAGGTTAAGAAATACTTTACTAGTAGTGCCTACATTGCAGGTTTGGCTACAAGCACCATTGGGGGATCCCACCAGAGGAGAGGACATCATGGGCAAAAGGCCACTGCACAGAGCCAGCCAGTCTGGACTCGCATGCAAGTCCAACATGCCCAGAATATGTCAGACGTGCTGCGTCTCTCTGTCCTCTGCACAGCCTCTGGCTACCAGGCTGGTGAGTTCAGTCACTTCCACGTGGTTGCTCTCAAGGCCTACTGAGGGTTTGCACATTAGCCTTCTTGCAGGTTCAGGCTTCCTTCCTACAGGCGGCACAGATCTAGGGGGAAGGGGGGCTTCTGAGACACAGATTTTCTTCCCAAGGTAATTGGCAAGCAGTTCTACGTCCTCGTCCTGTTGTCACAGACCTGTCCAGTTGTATCCCATGCACATGAAACTGCCCCTTTACAGACTTTTGCGGCTGAGTCACAAGTGTCCACCTCTGCTGTATCTCTCTTGCAAAACTGGATGCATCTTCTGATGTGTTGATCAGCAACGTGTGGTGCACCAGGTAACGGAGTGAGCTGCTCAGCCGGAAGGGGCTGTGCTTGCTGCGGGGCCCACGCTCAGACTGCCCGGGTGGTTCACATACCTCCCAGCTGCTAGTACATGACTTCCACGGGACCAAATACATCCCGTGTGGCACAACCTCATCTCTTGTGGCATCAGATCCCACTGCGTCCCACCGCAGAATAAATCTGAAGCACTGTTGAACATTGAGGTGGGCAGTTTCTTGGTTGATATTTACCTTCTGGTTAAGGTAAGTGGGTGTGCTGCCAGAAGCAGCCATGAGAAAAGGAAAGCAGCACTTGGTCAAAATGGCAATGGGAATTCAAAGAGGAAGTGGTCAGTAACAATTGCTCGTAACAATTGCAGAACTTATCTTCTCTTCATTCCCTAAGTCAGGAAAAACTATGACAGCAGCTAGGAAAGGGAAATATTTCTTTCTCTTTTGAAGCCTGTGAAGCAGATTCCCCGCTGGCAAAAGCTGCTAAGCACATTTTGGTCAGTGGTAGTGTCAGTATAGAGCCTGCAACTGTACATTGCACCGGGAGCAAAACATGTTGCGGTACAGGAACATGCGTAAGGGCCATGTGTAAGCTAAGCCCCATTTAGCTCCTGCTTTGTGTAAGTCCTTGTTTTCTTCACAAAAAGGTAAATTCCACTGGTATTTCATTTCCTTTTCTACAAATGAGAAGTTTGGTGTTTTGAGGGTGTGGCCGATCTGATGAATAACGTTTTGATGATGAGCGCAACCATGAGGGAAATGGCAAAGGTGGCCAGAAGGAGGGAGACGTGTCTTGCAACGGCAGGTATGGTGTTGTGCCCTGCACCTCGCCAGGGAAGCAGGGCGGCGAGGGGCTGAACATTCACCAGAAACTGGCTTCAGTGAACTGCCAGGACTGCCCGTCTCTCCTGGCTGATTATGAAGGCTCTTGCAGCTCAGTGTGTAGCCATGCTGGAACAACTTCCTATGGAGCTCCAGCCTGTTCATGACAAACGAGCTCATGACAAATGTCAGCTCATGACAAGTACGAGTCTTTAATTTACTTCTTAACTTTGAAGCTAGTGGAAAAGACCTTCAAGGGATATTGGCAATTACCAAATTTCTGTTAAAAGTGTTTTACTCCTACAGCAGCATCTTTGAAGAAGCAACTATTGAAAGGAAGAGGGTTTTTTTTTCTCTTTTCATGGTCACTTCTGTGCAATGATAATGTTCTTTCCACTTGTGTAGTTTCCACCCTAACTTTTTCTTTTCTCCTCTTGTGGGATGAATCTGTAACGGTAAGTATAAAACGTATCTAGGGGGACCTGAGGACACAGGGAATGCCAAATCAATTTCATATTTCACACTAAAGTCCTCCTTTAGCTCTTGCTTGCCAATATTTTACATCTATAAACCTGCTAACCTGCACATCGTAATAATCTTATCATATACCCTTATGAATATTTTTGCCTACTGACCATAAGATAAAACCTTCCTTGCATGAAACTTTGTATACTTTGCCACAGATCTAGAAAGGACAAAAAACTTCACAAATTCTCATTTGAAAATTCCCTTTCCTGCTTGTCTGTAAACATCAAGGACACAAAGGTATAAGAGCCCAACCTCCAGCATTCAGAGGACCCGGGAAGCTTTTGATGCCAGGAATCCCATGCAGTGGTCGAGCTACCTTCACAATTACTTTCCATCCCCATAAGGTACTTTGAGGTTTGTCCTTTCAGGGACAAAAAGCCTCTCTGGGCCCTTCTTCCTAGAGGCTGTTCTAGGGGGAATGAATGTTTACATCTGTTTTGGAGAAGTCTCTAAGTCTGGTGGTGGGAAATGTGGAAAGATCTGCTACCTGCACCACTATCATCAGGTGGTCACACCAGACCGGGTATCCAGCCTTGAGCTTTGGCATGCAGTAGAGGACAACAGAGGAAAGTTGCAGAGAAAGGCCTTGCTGCAGTTAAGGCCAGAACTACACAGTTTTGTTTGTGGTGGCAGAGAGGCCTCTCAGGCTCACTATCTGGAAGGCAGGACAACCTCAGAGGGAGAGGTCCAGCAAAAAGTTCTACATGCCCGAAGCAAACCCTGGGAGAATTTGTGATGGCTCAGCCCAAGAGAACAATCACAAAAAGCCCTGTTTATGTGCCTGAGTTTATGGGCACCTGAGCATCATTTGTATCCAAACTTGTATTACCACACTTGTCCAGAGATGCAGCCACCTTGCTGAACTGAGCAGCTCCATGTCTTCTTCCCATCTGAGATAGCAGCAACCATGGCCACTTTCATTTCAAAATGCAGCAGGAACTACCTTCTACTGTTTGCATAACAGCCTAGAGGTTAGGGCTCTTGCTCTGGAAATAAGAGACCACTTTAATTACCTTCTCAGCTGAAAAAAATTAAATCAATAGTTCCAATGAAAGTAAGTTAGTAGGCTACAAAATTATGTGGGAAGGGAACAAAGTCCATCTCTTTTTTTGAAGCTAGGTCAGTGCAAGTCCACGAGTGACATTGTTAGAAGGAGAGGAAACAATGGAGCCAGAGTCTGTAGTCCACAAATTAGGCAATTAGCTGGGAGTGTAATCTCAAAGCAAAAGAGGTATGGGAACCATAAAAATATATAAGGTATGTTTCCATGGCCTTTGGTGACCAGAGTTCACAAACCCCTGAGCTAAGAGTTCATTTTTCACTGACGGTGTCCCCCTCCTGTTCCTCGTGGGCTCTGCAGCTGCAGTGCTGCAGCATGTCAATCCCTCACAGCCTATCATATCTCAGTTTCAAGAACTGTTAGCCAAAATTTTCAGGTTACTAAAAGCCAAGGTTGAGGCCAGTTGTAAAACCAGCAAATAGAGTTTCTAGGTCACGTGGGTTTTCATTTGCAACTTTCAAATCTTAAAAATAAAATGCCTGAGAACTTATCTCCAAAAAGACTGCAATTAAGGGTGAAAAATCAAAATGGCTTGTTAAGGGGAAAATACTTATAACCTCCTTCATTGATCACTGTCGCATCTCCAGATTTTGGATGGTGTATTTCTTGCAAAAAACGTAACTTCCTCAATGAGAAGTTCTCTCCTAGCCTGTACCTTTGTGGCAGCAGCATTCTTGAGCCACACCATTAGTTCTCAATTGTGTGCTATTGATGAGTGTGGAAAAAAGAAAAGGAGGGTAGGACTGGCTTTTTTAGTCCCTGCCTGACTTTATAAAACTCTGAGCCCTGTCAGACCTTATCCTCCCTGGGAGCCTTAGGGCACTTCTGAAAGATGTTACAGTCCTCTCTTTGAACTTCTGCAGTCATCTATGCTTTATTTTCTTTGAAAATGGCAAGTGGGCAATGAGTTGTCTCCTTTTCTAACTTCCTCCTGCCTGTTGTTTCTGAGGGAGGAGGGAGGGGCCCCTTTTCAGAGAGGTGCAAAGTGCTGGCTCCAAAATTCCCACTGCCTCTAATGCAGTAGAAGGGCTGAGAGCCAGGCAGCCCTTTGAACATGCAGGATGCTCTCTGTGAGGCTATGTAATACGACATTCATGGCTCACACTGCTCAGAACAGCAGGTCTGCTTTTCAAACTCAGGCTTCTGAAATGTGAGGTATACAGGTAACGTAGCAATAACACTGCCTGCCTGTTATTTGCTCTGAAATTCTCAATTGCAGTCAGCACGTGTCTTGAAAAATTCATTCCAGCTGAGACTGGGGTGTCAGATAAGGGACGTGTTGCTCTGGCGCTGTGAGTCAGAGGCTCATTTATTCTTTATCTATGGCAGTGGGAGAACAGACAATGAAAGCTCTATCTATGACAGCTCCCTTACTGAAGTGCCAGGGTTATTGTACTGCCTGTAAAGTCATAGGAAAGAAACTCTCCAGGTTTCTTTCTTTTTTTTTTTTTTTTAAAAGCCTTTCCTGCTTTTCTTAGCTGCCAGTTCCTAAGCACGAGATTCGATGTTTTTCTTGTACTTGGTATAAAATGCCTAATCAAAGCCTTCCCTGCCCTGTTACAGCTGTTTCATTATTTATTATGGTAAAAGTATGAATTACTGAACTTCAGCCTTGGCAGATAAGTGAAATGAACTTTCAGCTCTTTGGTTTCAGAAGGTGAGTAAAGCTCTGGTGGAGTTTGCACACATGGTTGGAATAGTTCCCCTTGTTTACACTGGCACAGCTCCACCGACTGCCGCAGCACTGCCCCGATTCACACTTCCAGCAGCAGGGAGTTAGAAACTCAGGGGCCTGAGACAGCTGTAACTTTTTCATATTGCTTGTCCAGTTTACCTTTTAAAACAGAAAATTTAAAATCATACATGAAGAAAAAAAGGATTTTTCTCCTTTGGGTTATTAAGGGGGACTTGACCAGAGAGAGCGAGGAAGGAGCTGTAAGTGATGTGCCGAGGCTGACCCTGGAAGAAGGAAAGGTTAAATAACAGTGTAAATATCTGTTGGCTCTTGAACCAAGTCACACACAGCATTTCTCATGTATAATTCTTTTACATAATGCCCTCACAATAAAGAGCTCCTTTTTAACCTGGTTTCCCTAGGAAATGTAGCGTGCATGTTCACACCGTCTGCCCGTCACATCTCCTCCCCAGCCTTCCTCCTGCCACCCGCCATTTGTCTGGCATGTGACAGAGCAAGTCCAGAAGTGAAACCTGGTAGCTGTATACGGGAGAGATGAATGCCCGGCCTCCCCAGCGGGCAGAGCAACCACAAGTGCGCCCGCTGGAGAGGGGCTCCAGCCCCCGCAGCTGCACCGGGTGGGAGCTCTGCCAGAGGGGACCCCCAGGCACCTGGGGATGCCGCAGGAAGGGGTGATGGCACTGGCATGCAGGAAGGAACTGGGAGGGTAAGCGGGACATGGGAGAGAAATCTGTAGGAAACCGGCCCCTGTGAGCTTCACTGCACACAGCAGTTGAGCCTGACACGAGACAGGCACTAAACTAAAGGAAGTCCTTCAAAGAAGCAGATGCGTTCTTTCCAAAGTAGCCTCTGGTAGAATAAATTAAGTGAGTTTAATTAAGCGTCCATGTCAGCATTCAGCAGTGCAGCTCAGCCTGATTTACCAGTCTGCTTAACAGCAGCAGGCAATGTAAAACTAGTGTTTTATAATTTAGGATGGTTGATTTTAGTATCATTTGACATACTGTACACTAATCTCCGCTTTTAAAAACCAGGGAACACGAAGGTGTCTGCTCGCCTTTGGAAAAGGAAATAAATATTAACTTATCTGCACAATGTGTGAGCGGATCTAGCCCTGTTGCAGGAAACTCATTAATCTCACATGGAAAATAAATAAACCAGGAGAGAAAAGGATGGGTGGGATTTTAACTTCCTCTATTTCCGCAAATCGTTATTTTATATGAACAAGTGCATGCCAAAGGTTTTTAAGAGAAAAATTACTGCAAAGGACAAATAAGTTTGTTGAATCTTTCAAAAGCTTTTCAGCGGAGGGATAATTTACAGTGGTGTTGGGAAAACTCACCTGTTAAATGCTGCCTGATAATTCCCACTATTAGACCACATTTTCCATTGCTGATGCCACTGTCAGACTTGAGCCACCAGGACTCACATTTTCCACGACAGGTGTCTGCCTAAGGCTGGATACGTGTGATGCGTGTGTGCGTGTATCAAGAATTGCCTCAGACTGAGTGTGTATAAAAATTTCAGCCAAAATGGTTCTTCAACAAGTATAAGAAAAAATGTACTGTTTCCCTCACACTTGAAAAGGAAAAAAAGGCAACCTCTTCTTTTGACAGTCCCAAAGGCCCCACACTTTGGAGGAAAAGCTTGAAATTTGGCAGGAGGAGTGCTTAAGCCACTCTGGAAATCCATCTCAGCCTGGCTGAGGTACGGGCCTGAGCAAGATCCGTTTGGTCTTGATAGAGCTTCACAGCTCGCTGTTTCAAAGATCCTGCCTTCAGTGATTCTGTGCTAGTCTGGGGCTGACCAAGGTGGTTTTCTTCAGCTAGTTTCTCCTCTGCTCCTTTGGACCCTGCTGCTGGTCCAGGGCAACCCAGAAGAAATGGTCACCCAAGGCAGGGACAGGCTGGAGAGGGAGAGGTGAGAGAAGAGAAGAAACGAGAGCGCTGTCTGGACAGACACCATGGGACAAGGGAGGAAGGCTGAGATGAGAAGGCAAAGATGGTGATATAGCAGAGCTGGTGCAAGACAAGGCTGGAGCAAAAGAGACCTAGGCTGGGAGAAAGGGATCAGAGGGTCTGTGGCCGCTATACCCACAGTCAATGACCAACGTGTGCCACAAGATAAGATAGCAACAGTTTTGTTTGCTGGTGGGGAAAATGTAGGTGTTCACTGATGGCCCATTCAGAATTACACAGTTTTGAGAGTGGCAGAAAGTATAGTTCAAGCTAATTTTCAGCCATGGAAAGGTTGGAATGTCAAGATATAGCCATATTAAAAAAATGAGAAGAACTGGAAATTGCTGATTGGCTCTTATTTTCCATAAAAATATGATTTTGTAGCTGAAAACAGCCACTATTGCTGGCTCTTGCTCTTTCTTCACAGGTGGGAGATACTGTTGCTCAATGACTTGAAAATTCAAATACTCACTGAGATGCCTTTATATGGCTTTAAATGTTGGTCTTTCCCAAAGACAGACATCTGTGACCAGGGTAGCCAGCACTTCCACAATCATCCGTGTATTAGTAAATATCTTTCCAGCATTCCAGGCCTGTGCTCACATCATTTGCAAAATTAGAAACTAAGGAGAAACACAGTGAATATCCTGCGCACTAAGTGGCTACCAATTCTCTCTCTAAGCCCAGCAGTTTATTCTCTGATCACTAAAGCAGCTTAAAACTGAGTAATTTGTACGGTGCTCACCAACCCTACCCTGCCAGGATGCGGCTCTTTCTTCAGATTAATCCATAATCTTTGGCAATCTGCAATTGCTAGTAGTAGCAATTTCTAACAGCAAAATATTGCTATAAATATTCTTCTTTCAGGATTTATGACATCCAAACCCCATCTAAGGACCCCAAAAGCCACTTGTCATAATCCGGAGTTATATTTCTATAAAGATATAAGGCTTAGAAAAGCAAGCAGGTTTAGAATATTTATGAGAAACAGAGAACTTTTAATTTAAGGTAAGAATTAAATTAGTGAGAGTGCCTATTTATGGTCATAGGATGGGTGCACCACTAATTCAGACAAATGCGTTCCTGATAAGAATACAGGCTGGAAAAGGAAATGAGAGCAAGTGTGAAAGAGACACAGCCAGTCTTAGGTGAGTGCAGGAACATCTGCAATCAAATTAAAATGGCAAATAGCATATGACCACAGGATAGCTTTTTTACAGTATATATTTAGGAGAGCAGGCATAGGGTAGTTGAATTACTGGTTTGGATGGCAAATACATGAAATTCAAATCAGATTCCATAAACTTCTGCTGGGTAAGTTGAGAGGCAAGAATGAAATTTCAGGGGTGCAGCTTGGGGAATCTTGGGACAGCACAGGACAGAAAGGAAAGGAAGGCACATGTCATATTTAATGGTCCATCTGTGCTTTCATATTGGACAAAGAAATGGCCATGGTACAACACCCTGTGTTGTACTCAGTACACCAAGGATCTGTACTGTCATTCTCCCATTTTCCATCCATGCAAAATTCTGATGGAAGCTTTTATGATGGTTTGGGTCTGACAGATGTTGCTCCCCTGAACAGACTCCCTGACATCTAATAATAGCTAAGCTCTTGTAGCCTTTTGGTGTGGGGTCACCAGTTTTGATTTCTTTCCTGTATCAGCCGCCCGCTTTCACAAAATTGAACTTACCTTTGAGTAAATTCAAACTAATCTTTGAGACCTGTCAGCTCTGATTGAAACTTGCTAACAAATCCAAGAATTATTGGGAAGATACAGACATCTAAGCCTTGATTCTTTAGAAACTAAACAAAAAGGAAAGAAACCAGACACTAGAAAATCTTGTAACGTTTTGCATGTAGTGAGAAACTGAATTGGGTTAACCCAAGCACATCAAAGGCTAAAAGTCATTAGGATACCTTCAGAAGTCTCTGCAAAATCCTCCTCCTCCACTCAGCTATTTCAAAGGCTTCAACACAGTGGAGGCTCCGCAGCTGTGGAGTGCAGCCATTACACACCTGCACTGTGCAATAATTTTCTGCATGGTGATAGGAATGGAACTGCAAGAGGTAGTTTTGAAATCTGAAGTAATGCAACCAGTGAATCCTGGCTGCAATGGATCCTCTGCCTGAAAACCCTATGTCTCAGCAATTTGTAGCTGTTTCTGACACCAATGGATCATTACTAGTTTCTACTTTGACGAAAGCTACCTACCCAAGATACCACACTGATTGTCAGTCTGAAGTCACATGCTTGGATTTTGCGAAAATGTTTGCAAAAAGGAGTCTTCCCCTGAACAAGAGCATGTAATATTATCTGGATGTAGTTTAAATTAAGTGATACGGTTTTGTTGTACCAACTGTTTTAGGGTAAGGGAAGGGATAAAAAAAAGTTAATTACCTAGTCAGTTGGATATGACTGCATTGGAATTAAGTTTTCTGTCTTTAATTTAGAAGTTTAAAACTGAACTGAAATGAACTATTCTCTAAGTTTTTGATCTCTATCTTGAGGATCTCTGTGAACATACGTGATAGATGTACAGTAGTGAGACCCACAACAGACGAACTGGAACTTTTACTCAGGGGTGCATAACTCTTTGATTCAGGCATAAATGTTTCCGTATTTATTAAAAGTTGGCCAGGGGAAATCAAGAATTCTGGAGAAGAAATTATACATATTTCTGATCATGTTGATATATGTCTGAAGAAGAAATTACTATTCCCAAAACAAAAATGGGTAATTAAAAGTTATGCTTTGTGACTCCAGAATTTAAAAAAAAAAAATTATATGGCATCTAATTAATGTCTATATGATTACTTTCATGTCTTTTCTCAGGGGTAAGATATTTATAGCCACATACAAAAACAAGAAATGGGCCTAAGGGAATGCAAACAAAACCCCACCACCCAGCACCTTAACTGCAGCATCTGCAAGCCAGCAATCATGGAATACTTGATGAAGTGCTTAAGGCTAGGAAGGCTGATAATGAGAATTCTTTTAAGTTCACACTGCTGCACATTAAAGAGACACTGCCAACCTGATTCTGAAAGGAAAAACATTACATAGCACACACAAGCTGTTTTTGTTTTTATAGAAGAGTCTTTTTCATCAGCCTTTGCTGCTGTCTAGAAAGACAAACAGGTTTAGTAAGCGGCATACTTGGTCCACAAGTTTTCCCTAGTGTTTTTGCATTTTGTCTCCTTCGTAACTCCTCAGTTCTGATGCTGTGTCTGGCAAGTGCCCCAGAGAGGACAGTGGTTCTGAGCTCCCACCCAATCCGTGCAAAAAGCAGGAGCTCCACACAATAGTACCTTAAGCAGAATATACTGAAGGCCATCTGCACACACTGACGCTGACTGCATGCAAAGTGCTGTCACATGTACAGCATAAACAGCCTGGAACCAGATAGTTCCACCTCTCTCTCTCTGGTCTGTTCAGTGATAGAAACCACCACATTATGTGCTGCAAGATCAGATCTGGTGTTTCCAGAATTATACGTGAATTATCAAGTTGAGGAAAAGTCTAGTCAACTTACTTTAAGTCTACATTTCAATCCTTTTTTATAAAACTAAAAAATATTTTACTGGTGCAGAAGCCTTATATAGAGAGACTATAACCTGCTTATAAAACAGCGTACATGTAGTCTTACACTTATCCCAACATAGCTGCTTCCAGGAGTTTCCTTGAAAAAACGTCCTTTAACCCTTTCTGTTGGGCTTTCCTATTCTAAATGGAAGTGAAGTGGTAACGCTGGCATGTTCCAGCTGCCTGCATGGACTAGTCCAAATTAACTTTCCTGTTTTTCCTATCTATCTCCTGTAATTTTTTCTCAACACTCTCTGGGATGAGAAAGAACATGAGCTGACAAACAGGTAGAGCACATAAATGTATCTGTATTCAGAAAAAAATACATTCAAACAACATTAATGTTGCACAGTCAATCATGAAAACTTGGCAAAGCTAATTTTGTAATATTAACTTTTAGCATAGTTTTTACTTACAACATTGCATATTTGTTTTTCAGTCCTGCTGTGGGTATGAATCCGTTTCTGAACCAAAAGCATTTGTTGTCTGCCAGACCCTTGTTCCCATTGTGGCTGAATCTAGAAAATGAACAGTGAATGACACAGGCGACTGCGTGAAGAAATAGGATTGCTTACAATTAAGATAGCAGAAGATAGTCCTCCCTGGATGACTGGAGTCTGCTCTGCTTCTGCTAGAGAGTTCCTGCAGAGGGGGTCTTATTGTGTTAGTCTTTAATTTCATATCCCTCATTTTGGGTGCTGACTCGACAACCTAGGATTTGATTTGCAGACACGCTCAGATAGCTGCAGCTGAGATATGCAGGAACTGTGCTTTGAACATATGAAGTGATACATAGCACTAGGTGCTACCAGCAAAAAGGAGATCTTAAGAATCACAAACTGAAATTAGGGGATACTTTTAATGTAGCTTAATATGCAGGTTTGACAATGTAATGCTGTAATTGCTACAAAAACTGGAAAAGAAACATTAGCACTGTCTGTCCATCTCCACACCCGTCTGATGCTGCAGGGCTGGATTCTCATGATATGGCAAAAAGCTGCTGAAGACAAAGGTGCCACTTCAACAGCACTGCCCAGCGCTCTCCCGAGCTGCAGCCACCCACGCCTGAAGCTGGCTCTCCTGGCAGGACAGGCACCATCCCTGGCATGCCCTCGTAAGGACTCGTGACATTTTGTGAGATTTCCTGCCGGAACAAAACATCAACACGATCACATTCGCTAAGTATGTTAAAAAGGACTGTCAAGAGAAAAAGTGTAGCTGACTTTAGCTCAGAGAAACCCCTGGTACCATCTGACATACTAGTCCACTGGTCAAGCCTTCAGACATCCTTCCTCAAGGAGTATCAGTGGCAACTGAGGTGTTACTCTGCGGTAAAAGTTTTCACGGGGCTGTGGGCCACAAACCCACCCCTGGAGAAGAGTGATTCCCACAATGCTCTGTGCTAGCACCAGCCTTATTGAATGTTCATGGTCTTCAAAACACCACATATAAGAGATTCTTAAATGCTGATGGTACCTGGTTGATCTTAAATGACAGTAGACTGGCTCAACCCAAATGGTGACATGTCGCTGCAGAGAGAAATGAAGACCAGCATCAAGTACGCCAAAGGCTGTGTGGGTTAACAACCTTCTGCACACAAAAAAACTGGAGACAGCTGGAGTTTTTGTTAAACACAATCCAGAGTAAGAGGATCAGCCTAGCTTGAGCACTCACAGTCATGGCCATACGCATTCATCAGAGGAGGAAGATCAGGAACTATTTCCAAAACAAGCGCAAAAGTCTGCCCAAGAAGGCAGCGCTAAGTATCATAATCATTATCTGCTACTCATTTGATGAGTGCTGTGGCCTGTGATACATTTCATCCGCAGCAGATTTCACCATTTTTATCTTGCCATGATTATTATTATCAGCAGATTAAAATCAATAAAAGCCATATTGTTATCCGAGACAACCAAAACCTCTCCGCCTAATATCTGGCGTCAGAATGCAGCCAGCAGCCTAACCGCCAAGTCGTGGCAAATGGAGAGCAAGTAAAAATCACACTAAAAGATCTAGAGGATCCACCCTGGAAAAGATGCATACGTAGCAGGTGACTTCATTGACTCGCCACGCCAGCGGGAATGCCACTTCCAGGAACTCCCGCCGTCAGCAAACCTTCCCACCGTGGGCTCCCGCATCCCTGCTAGAGCCGGTCGAGCGGGCACGGCACGTCCCCTGTGCAGTGTGACAGTGCCGGGAGGAGCTGCAGCAGCCAGTCCCGTGAGCCAGTGGTGCGAGGGTGGATCCTCTGTTCAGGCCAGGCGGCTGCTCATGTCCTGGGCTCCCTCTTGTCATCTCAGAGTGAACACTTACAGGCCTTGGACAATAAGAAGATAATTTGGCTGCTTTTTCTTTTCTTTTGTTCACTGACATTCATTAAAAACAACCTCTCATATTCAAAGTCCCAGCTGAGCCTACACGCCCCATCTCCTTGCCCAGGTAGTCTGAATTCCCTCCTGACTTTTTTGCCCAGCTCTCTCCCATCTGGGACTGCTCACTCCGCCCACCTGCCAGCGCTACCCACCTCCGCCGGTTTCTAGTGCCAGTCTCTTTCCTGGGACTGCATTCTCAGTGCACCTTCCCTCTCCATCCCAACTTTTCTACCAGTTTCTTTTTCTTGTGCCCCAGTTTCTTCAGCAATTTGTTTCCTCCATCCTACATTCACCTCTACCATTTAGTCTACAACCCTAATATCCTTGTTCTGGATCTTCAGTCTCTGCCAGTTGTCATCTCCTTTGGTGGCTTCAAAATAGTACTCCTGTCCTGCCAATTCTGAATATCTGCCTTCTCTGCAAGTCCCACTTTTCATCCCACATGCTCCTACTTCCAGTACGGCCTGCTGGTTCTCCACAGCAAGGCCTTAGATCTGGCTCTTGCTCTCTCTGCCTCTGAATCAGATAGCTTCTTCCTTCATATTGCCCCGATGCCAGCAGAGAAGTCACTGAAAGTGCAGGAAAGTGTCCCTGATCTCCATTTGTTGCTTGGCCCCGGCTCAGCATGTAGCAGCTGGAAAAAAACATTATTGGGAAATTCTGTCTCCATCGTGTAATCCTGGGCTGCAGTGTGTGTAGTGGCTTTGTACGGAGAGTGCATGCCCAGGCTAGGAGCTGAGAGGGCTGGAGAGCCTCATCTGAACTCTGGGAATGATGCACAAACAACAGGACAGTAACTGTGAGAGGCATAAGCTTGCTCCGGGACAGTCTTAACCCGTATGCAGTAGCAAGTGCCTCTGTAAACTTTTTACTCTGTAAAAATTTGGCTGAATTACAGTAGATTTTCTTTAGTGCAGTGAAAAGCATCTGACAAAGGCCTCCCTTACTCAATTTCAAAGCAAACTTTCTCCATAAAAAGTTTGATTGATTTTTTCCCTATTGAAAACCAATATACCCTTCTTACATTTAATTTCAGAAATGACTAAACACTTCAGCTGATATTTTCTCCAGGTAAGAAATGATGCAGACAATCAGTATAGACTTTTCCAGTCTGAATCAGTGTAGCCTGGCACAAACAGCTGAAAGCTGGGTCTTGCATCGGAAATGTCAGACCCTGTGTAACAGGCTGTATGGGCTCTTTACCTTGTGCATGTGTTGAGAATCAGCCCTTCAGCTGATTCCCAGCAAGCAGATTTAAATAGGTTTCCAGCTTAGGGAGAGAAATGGATGTTTGTCTCTTAGGGGAGCTGTTCCTTCCTCTCTCCCCTCCCTTATATGTGCACATACATGCACAAAAACAGAGCAAAATGGGGATAAAGGCAGTCTCCAGGCGGAAAGGACCATTCCTCTGTAGAGACAGAACAGCACTTTCAGCAGACCTGAACAGTACTAGAGTTTAAGGAAGTGAGTTGAAAATAAAAGACTGATCATGAGATTTTGCACTAGATTGGCTGGCTTGTGCTGGCACAGCCAGCCTGCTTACAATTCACCCGAGATGAGCTAACCAAAAATAGAAACCGAAGAACCACAGTGTGTTATCCAGTCTAGAGAGGTAAAAATGTTGACTTGGAAAGACCACCGCTCACAGACAAAATGACAGAACTAAGTTGCAGCCACTTGCCTTTCTGCCAGTCATGTTAAGAAGGCACTAATCCTCCAGTCACAGAAAGAGTAGAGCTCCTACTTCAGCCCTCTCCAAAGCTGGCAGAAGAGGAGTGTGAGGAAGGAGGAGTATGGCATTCACCAGCTCTGGTCACACTTAGGGTCCCTATTTCTGCTGATCCTGAGCAGCTCATAGTCCCATTGGGTCTAAATCTCCTTTCACAGGTAGGAGCTCATGCCCAGGCACAGGGGAGGAGTTCTGGGAAGTCTGAGAAGTGACTACTGCTCCACCTGGGAAGGAAGAACAGGTTTGCCAGCGGATTTATGCAGAAGACACCCGTGATCCACTTCTTTTCTGGATGTGAGCTCTGCTGCAGCCTGAGCTCAAAGTATCTCTGCTCGTACTGAGGAAGAGGTAAATCTGAGACTATCACACTATTGCCCGCAAGGCATTTGCCTGTGCTTGAGTCATCCAGATCCAATGAATGAGCACAGGAGCTTGTGCTAAGGCGTCTGGCACATATCGGGAAGCTCTAGAGCTTGTGCTGTTGTGGTGTTTTGGTACAGACTAAATGCAACATAGCTGGGTGCAAGCCTGATTTTAAGGGTAGGCTTGCCACGTCTTGCTAGGTGTAAGAGGAAGGTATAGATCTTGCTAGTTGTTGGAGGAAAACTTATATTAATTTCTGGTGTCTTTCCTGATATCTGGAGGAGCACATGGCGCTCAGTTTTTCACAGGCAACCCTAGTAAACATTAGTTTAAAATTTGATAGAGAATGAGTATGCTTAATAACAACTGATAAGAGCTGGACTGATAATGAGCATCTCATCAGTGATAGGTGCTCATTTTTCAGCCTAGAAAGATCCCCTCTGCTACCCACTAAATGCACAAGTGCTGGCGGTGCATCTCAGGCATTATGGCTGCTGTAACATTGTTTAATTACGGAGATATTCGCAGGGCTGATAACTTTTGCCTGTTCTGGACTACCATCTCCCCAGTTCTGATATTCCCCAATTTGCAGCCACATACATAACAGCATTTGTGAATTGGAAGGGCCAGGTTGGCTCTAAAGCAAACCTCTTTCCTCTGGAACAGACTGTTTGCTAGAGGCACTCAGCATCAGCTACCCCATTTTCCTCTTAGCATAATATCACTGATTTATTAGAGAAGTTTTAAACTCAGAACATGCCACAAGTATATGCTAGTTTGTGAAAAAATATAGCTGGCTCCCTCTTCTTTATTAGATGATGCGCTTTTGTGAGATTATAGTTGTATATTTCCTGTTAATCTTGGCATCATGACTGTACCTAAGCAGTTGCCTCTTTTCTAATGCATTCCGTAAAGGTTACGCTTGGGACTGTCAACTGTACATGATGATAACTTAAGAGAATGCCAAAGGGGTCTGTTTTCCATTCTGTAGCCAACACACTGCCCAAACGGAAAGGAGCAGCGGGTTGTGCTCCGGTGCTCATTGCTTTAGCTCCAGTTTGCACAGGTGTTCTGCACTCTGCCTCCCGGCTGCAAGAGGGGATGAGACAGGGTTTAGGGGAGAAAATGTAGGG
>NW_009213989.1:17709-22834 GCF_000690835.1 Fulmarus glacialis
AGGCAATCAGATAGCAAATTAAAATGAAACGATAGCTGCTTCTCCATACTTCTGTCTGCCATTCAAAAACATGTGTGGCTGGTGGATCACACTCCCTGACTTCTTTGATCTCTGAGCATCAGAGTTCTCCTTAGTCTGTGAGTGGAAGATAAAAATGCACGTGCCCAATCACACTCATGAAGCAGCACATTCTTGGCTTGCAGCCACATCCAAATTCATTAATAATAGTAGTTTTCTGTAACTGCCAGGAAAGATAAAGAAAGCAGTGACATTTTAACTATCTTGTGATGCAAACAGTTCACCCTCCCAGGAGTTCAGCAAACTAAAGTGGTAGCCTAATTAGGGATGATACATCCTAAACTTTGCATTCATTATGTTTTTAATTCTTTCACAACTCCTCCACAAATCCTGAAATTGTTTTATAAGAAACTTCAACATCAGCATTTAACTCATACGTACACCTTTGTTTAGAAGTATTGCAAACACTCTTTTTTTTTTCTTAGTTTTAGCTGTATGTGTTTTTCTCCTCTCCAAGCACTATATTAAAACATAATATGAATATTAAGAAGTATGATGGACATGTCTGCTTTTGGTTCAGTGCAGTTTGGTGGTGGTAGGTGGCTTAGTTAAGCAAATCCAAACCATTAAACAAGATTAAGATACCAGTAGGTGTGCCAGGGATCAGGAGGTGGCAGCAAAACTCTGAGATGTTTGATTTCTGCATGTCTGTAATGGAAGTGTCTTAACTGCAAACCAGAATTAATAAATCATTAAAGTGTGAGATTCTAGTAAGAAAAACAAGGGATGGTCAGACACTGATTATACGATGAGGAATTGTATGAAAAACTATTGAATTATATGGATTGAGAACTGCCACCATTAAAATCTGAAATAGCATTCATAATTAATATAATTAACTTTTCAGAACAGGAAGACTCCAAGTCAGAGAAGGCCCCAACAGAACTTCTCAAGTTGGATGGAGTAGCATCAATGGATGTATTGCAAAGTTCAGCAGATTGGACTGTAGCCTGACGATTGGACAAGTTTATATATATATCTCAGTAGCATGAAATTGAATGAAAGAGCATAAAAACTACAGAACAGCTTACCTAATACCATTTGGAAGCAAGATCATAAGGAAGACATCCAGGAAAGAATTCAAAGTAAAACAGAATTTGAAATATCAATCAAACAGCTAAATTGTTGTGCGACAAATTGTTGTATTTCTGCTCAATCAACTTTATTTAGTTTCTACTTTGTAAGTGAGAAGTTGGTGATATGAATGGCAGAAGAGATATCAACGTGGTTTGCAGTAAGGAAAACTGTAAGACTGAGCAAGAAGAACAAGAGATATTTGGTGAAGGGACAAAATTGAGCTTGGTTATTTATCAAAACTGTACGAATATTCAAAGTAGCTTATGCACAGCAAAACCAGCCATGGCAAGGTCATTGAGCATGCAGAAGAATAAAAAAGTCAGACCTGAAGATGTCTGTCTACATCATGTCTGTACCTTTATGACAGCTGGATCCTGAGGAGAAATTCTCGTATACCAGAAAATCATAAAGGTGGTCTCAGAAAAATACTGAGAACTCTATAGATAGCAAAAGTTTACAAGTTGAAGGGAAAAAACCTGATGTATTTTGAGATTTTTATAAATATAATGAAAGAAGAAAGTTAAAATTACCTTAAATGCAGCTAGAAAAATTCAGAAATTGCTAAGGGGGACTCACAGATTGCTCATGAACATCAAAATACTGTAAGCCCTGTCTCCTCAGGAAAACAACCTAAAACAAAGAAAAATAATGTTTAACATATTTTAATATTTATTCATATTAATATATTCAAGCTCCATGTGCCCTACACAAACATGACAGATTTCTACCATATCAGTCAGAAACTTGGAGTCTCTAGAGCACTCCTTTGCTTTAACAAACTAGGATTTTAGTACAGTTTGCATCTGTAAAAGGAAGACCAGGCAAATAATGTGTACACATGAATGTGCATGTTCTTTCAATAAAATCATTTGCATAATTCATTACTGTACCTAGATATACTTCAGAGTTTTGCTGAACAACAAATTTCAGAAGGTTTTGCAATTATAATAGGAAAAAGTGAGAAAACAAAATAAATATGCTTTTAATAAATGAATCTATTTTTACATATTTTCCAGTATCCTCAGTTTGCAATGACTGAAACAGATTTTTCGCTGGTTCCAGTTCCATTCAGCCAGTCCTTCCTGCTAGCCACAAGCCTGTCTGCTGGAATACTATGAAGATGAAATAGTAACACAAAAAACCCAGCACAAATTTACAATGCATCAGAAAAAAAAGATGTCTATGACTATTTATTTCACTTGCATCAGCAATGCTGGAATTCGAGACAGAAAAATGAATAATATTGATTATACTCGTATCAGACTAAAATCAAGGAAATAAAAAACTTGGCTGGAGGCAGCTGTCAAATATTTTGAGAGCCATTCAAATATATGTGTTTGAAAAAAAAACCCTGTTCTCTAGGAAATTTTCTAAATAAGCAAGTCTGGTAAACTCTTCTGTAAATGTAATGTGATACAAGCTGTGTGCCAAAATGCGGAGAACACAGCTCGAATGCTCTGAACAGAGTGGGAGACACCTGAGATGGCTCTGTTAAATTATGCAAGAATCTCAGCTATGCACAGCACAAGTCTCAGTGTCAGGAGGTGAAGAACACCAAAGCACTCTCTACACACACACAACTAAACATACTTAAAGCAGGAGTTCTCAAATTGTCCCACAGGGCTGGCCACATTTTGAAGAGAAACTGGCTCAGTTTCACTTCCCATTAACGATCATATAACATCTTTGTGCCAGATACAGCAATTGCCTGCATGGAAAAATAATTTCAGGAAAGTATTTAATATGTTTTAGCTGCCTTGTAACAACTTAGCAACTGAAGAGAGAGGTGCCAACACCTTGTGATCGGCTAGATCTTTAGAGGCAACCAGGAAGACTCTGTGGGCCTACAGTGATCTGCAGACGTGGTACCACCTGACATGTCTTTTTACTGCTGCATTCCCGAGAGAGATGTAGGATGCTGCTTTTGCAGATTTCCAACCATGTGAGCAAAACAGAAGAAAATCCCCCAGCCATATCAGTCATGTCTAAAGTGTTTTGGGGGCTAACGTGTCACAACAGCTTCCTAAGTGTCTTAGTTTTTCCTGTCCTTTTCCACCAGAGAAACCCCTGGGAGGAAATTAAAGGGCGAACGGCATCTAACCTGCCTAAATTTAACTCCCTAGCTTTTGCTAGTCTGGCTCTTAGACTTTCAGACTCGGACTGATTTAATGGCATTGGGATGCTCAATCCTTAACTAAAGTCATGCTGGAGAATGTCCTCTGGAGATGGTTGTCTCCCTTGGATTTGGAAAAAGCCCTGACCTGTGGAAAGCTCTTCATTCTCTCCTTAGTTTCATCTCGTTTGCTATCACATGGGAGTGTTCAGCTTACAGGAGTTGCTTTGTTTTGGGTTTGTGGAGAATACACCCTGTTTCAAAACCAATGGAGGGCTCAACTCACTCTTGCCAAACCCTACAATAGGAAAAGAAGGGTAATACTTGGATGGGTACAATGGCAATTCATCTTTCTGGCTGGAAGCCTTGTTTTGGAGTTTTGTTGCTTAGAGTCTGTCAGCACTTTCATCCTGGGGAACTTACGTTTCTCCTACAACAGCCTGGCCTCAACTAAAAGTTTGCATAGAAAGTATCTGAACACAGAACTGTTTTTTTTTTAATTAATTTTCCAAATGAGGTTAAGTCTTAAGATATGAAAAAGTACTTGGGTGGTACTCAGCATAAAAAGAAGGAAATTATTATCTTGGCATTTGTTTAATCTTGTGAAATATTTATTTAAAAGGAAAGCGAGATGAATATTTAAAGTATGATCTCAAAAAACACAAAAAATATGTATTCATCCAGCAACTGGGCTACATTTTGAGGTGTCTAACACCTCTAGGCATTGTAATTACTCTACTGTCTTTGAGACTAATTTATTCCAAAACTAACCACATATGTTCAACTGGTTTCCTTTCAGGAATGCTTCAGCTGCTGATGGATCACAAAAGGAAGGATCACGTCCCAAGTCTTTGAAGATATGGATAAGAAGGAAGTAATTGTTAATGATTTGCTAATCTAAACAAAAAATGATTGACAACGTAATGAAATCATGTAATCCTGTAGTGTGCCAGAAACCCATAATTTTAAATTGAACAGAAACAAATGTCAGAGGAGGCTGAATGAGATTAGTTGCATTATACACTACACAACTATATGTGTCTTGTAATAAAAGACTTGCCCCAAGAAATGAGAGGAAATTTTAAGAAACTAATAGTCTCCTGGAACTGTTTATGTATCTCAATGAATTTTTGTCACAATTAAATGCTTGACACTTGAAATGCTACTCGAAAATGATGCAGAAAAAGTCCCACTAAGTACAGGGGAAATAAAGCTGTCCAAAACTACCTGTAATGACATATTTTGAGATTAGCCAAGAATTAGTATCAGTACAGCCTGGTGTGGGCTAGGGTTACACTTCTGCAAGGTGGCTGTCCAGTCCACTAAATGCTGGACATTGGGCAGCACTGCTGTTTGCACCAGTGTATTCCTTCACTTGGAAAAGACTGGAAGAATCCATGGCGTATTTTATTATATGAAAAATAAACCCATTAAGAATAGATTCACTGAATGAATAAAGTCTCATCCTTTCACGCACAGATAAGACTGCAGCCTGCTCTCCTGGTGACGCCACCGCTGCCCTGGCCAGCTACCGAGCCCTGTCCATCTCTCAGCCCTACCTGATGGCCTTACTCAGCCTGCTCTTCCGCCCCGTCCCCCTCCTGAGGGCACCCTCCACCAACTTCAGAAAATCATCTTGTGTGTGGCTTCGGAGCTCTCTAAGGCAGGAGGCCAAATCCAAACCCGGATCACACCATCTGTGACGGCTCCTGCTGTCCCGCGGGCACTGTGGAGCAACACGGCGTCCCCCGGCCACCGGCTGCACCAGGAGGTCCCACACCAGGGAGGGCCGGGGAGGGCCCGGACCACAGGTGAGCCATGCGTGGGGCGGCACGGTGCGCCCCTGGTGCGGGACAC
>NW_009213990.1:0-970 GCF_000690835.1 Fulmarus glacialis
GCCTCGCCGTTTCTGCCCCTTCCGGGCGCACCAGCCCCATCCCGAGACACTGCCAGCTCCCTCCAGTCTTCTGTAAGGGAGGGGGCACCCCCAAAAATAAACCCAAGCCATCTCTCATTCAATCACCCCATCCCGCCCCCAAACACTTTATTTTAAAGCTCCTCACACTGTGGCACCCGAATCACCCTCCCAATATTTATTCTAGAAGGCTCACTTGAAAGAACAGCCCGAGTTTTGCTTAATGCAGGTATTTAATTATAGTTTTTTTTTTCTCCTTATTTATTTTAAAGAAAGCACCCGATCGTTCTCATGCGCATCAGAGATGTCATCTCCCAAGAGAAAACATCTGTAAATCCTTCAAGCGACTTTCTCAGGAATCAGAACGAGACTTTTAGATTTCTTAATAAAATAAAACTAAAAAAAAAAAAAACAGAGGAATTTTCCTTCCTCTTTTTAAGTTTTAGATGTAGACTATTTATTCAAATCCTTTAATAGTAAATGGCAAATTATTTATTGTACTTTATTTTCATAGAGTAAATAAATGTCTTTATAAAATCAAGAAACGTGTGTTGCTACATATTTCATTCGAAAATCTGCTATTTTTTTTTCCTGCATCATTCGCCTTCCTCTTTCCTGCTTTGCAGTAATAATGTCCTAATAATCTCCTTGTGTGCATTGAGAGAGGAGACAAAAGGAATTGCTCCCAACTAACATTTCCAGAGGCTTCGGGAGACAGAAATATCTGCTGTATTCAGTTCTGTCTGCATTTTCCTTGCGCTTGGTTTTTATTCATTTTATTTTTTTTTACGAAATCAAAGCGGGACATTTGTTTCTAATTTCAACATTTGCGGTTATATTTTTGTAACTGAAAATCCCTCCTGTAAGGAAATGGCCGGATAAAGGGACGGAAGGCAACACAAAGGCAGCGTTCGGAGAGGCGCGGGGGCCGCGCCGGGGGCCGCGGCCGCTC
>NW_009213991.1:0-227 GCF_000690835.1 Fulmarus glacialis
GGGTGGTGCGGTGCCGGGCGGTTTCTCAGCCTTGCGCGGGCTCCGTCTGCCAAATTAGAAATCAGAAAGCAATTGCGCCGAGAGCGCTGGAGGGTTTGGGGACGGGTGGCCCGGGGGTGTCCTTGTCCCCCCCAAAATACCGAGACAATCAGAGCAGTGCTGAGGCAGTTTGGGCAGGGGGAGCCAGGGTTTGCCCGCGGGGTGCGCGGCTTGGCACCGGGTCGGTG
>NW_009213992.1:0-1431 GCF_000690835.1 Fulmarus glacialis
TGCAGTGGCCAGATTTCTGCTCGTTCGCGGCACATGCTGCTACAATATTGATCCGCGGAGAAAGATAAACATAAAAGCTAGATCCGATGTCCTGAATACTAATGAACGTGGCTTCCAGTTTTTAATTGTTGTTGACTTCTTATTTCCACCGTAAACAGTTGCTGACCTCTGTAGGGCAATTTTCCCCAGTTTTATTTTAATTTCTTTTATTTTGTTTTATTTTATTTTGTCTTATTTTATCTTACGTTTTTTCCCAATCACTGAACCTCTCTCCCGCTGGAAATCTTTCCAGCAAGTTACTTTCCCCAGCAGCCGAGGCGCAGCCCCCGGAAAGCCACCGCCCGCATCTCCTCTCCATCAGACGGCGCAGCGAAGGCAACCGCTGCTGGAAAGGGGGAAAGCTCTTCGGAAAGGCGAATTCTCGACCTGGGATCCACCTTTCGGATTTCTGCTTCGTTTCTCGCTTCACTCCTTCGCAACTTAAAGCTGCAGATGACATCGGAGTTGTGGCGGGTTTTTTTTTTTTTTTTTTTTTTTTTTTTTTCCTCCTCCTCCTCTCCCGGACCGTGAGGCAAAAGCAGCAGCTCAGCTGGAAGAGAGCTCTCTCTTCAACCCCCCCCCCGCCAGTTTCCCAACTGTTCCCAGACTAGATACACCTCCGGTAGGCAAGGGGAGATGGAAAAATGCCGTGGTCTCGGGGAGAGAGGCGTTGCAGAGGCGCTTTGCCCGCCTGTGCAGAGCAGCCCGGCCAGGCAGGCGGAGGAGGCTCTTTTCGGAGGGTTTTCGCTGCGATGGTGAATGGTTAAGGATCACTCGCTGCCCCGGCTGCCTCCTGGAAATTTTTTTTGCCCTTCGAGATGGTCAAAATTAGCTGTAAATCGGGTAAAGCAGTCAATGAAATAGCTATCCCCAAACACGCGTTTCAAGTTTCTGTTGCTTCGCGGACGACCTAGAGTAAGCACCATCGACTATATAGGGGCAATTAATTGTATCAGGCTGACATTTAAGAAAATGAGGGAGATATTAAACTCCTAATTCCCGTCATTACAAATAATTTTCATGAAGGGAACTTCTAAAAGATTTTTTTTTCCTCCCTTACACTTTCCAGTCTATTTTTTAACCCCTGAGTGATTTACTACGTAAGTAATTTTAGAGGATACAGTTTACAGCTTGAGTTATTAGACTGAACACCTCTGGCTGACACCACAACACCTTTTTTTTCTGCCTGCAGCTGTGAGTCACAACCCCATTTTCATACCAAACTGCTGCACATTCCTTTACAATATAGACTTCCTTCTTGCAAAGATCAAACATGCTCCAGCCAACGTGTTTATTTTAAAATACAGGAAAATTAAAACTAAACATGGACTTAAAAGAAAAACAAATGCATCATTTCTTTCCCTGCTGTCCGTCCTACTAAAATAAAATGAA
>NW_009213992.1:1468-1946 GCF_000690835.1 Fulmarus glacialis
AACGGCGTAGACCGCTCCAATAAAATAATACAGTGACAGAGCCAAAACAGTTGATTTCGACTGGAACAGGAACGGATGCTTCTGTTTGCTGTTATTTATTTATGTATTATTGTGGCTATGGTTTTAATTATATGTGGGAATGTCAGGCCAAGATGCTGTAACCGTAGCCTCCCTTTAACACACTTTTCCTATTTGTTTAATGCCAGCGCTACAAGGCTAGAACAGGCACCATAAGGAAAATGGTTTCAATATTCTGTTTAAGAGCTTACAACAGGGAATCCCGGAGTTACAGGAAAACCTGCAGGCCTGCTCCGTGGAGGTGCCCGGCAGGACCAGGCAGATTTCGTGCTCCTCGGCGGGTTTCGGGGTGCCGGGAGGGAGTGGAGGGGGGGAATTGCGGGAGGGAGAGGTGCCCGTAGTCACTTCTACCCAGCAAAGCGGGGTTTTCAAAGTCTCCTCGCTGCTCAGCTGCACAGAC
>NW_009213992.1:2002-2386 GCF_000690835.1 Fulmarus glacialis
CTCTGCTCCTTCCGGTAACCTACAGCCTACACCTCCAGCGACCCTACTTGGGTTTGAGAGGGGGGCTTCGCTGCAAGTCCTTCTTCTTCCATCCCCTGTTTTTTTTTTTTTGCCCCTGAGGAGGGTACCCGGTCGAGCTCGCGTTGCCCATCATCTCCCCCTACTCCTTCGCCAGTCTTTCCCCACGTCATCGGAGCGATGGGTGAAGCAGGGGGAGCGGGACATACCTGCCCGCATTTATTTATCTTTGGTACGCATACAGAAGAAAAAAAATTATTTTAAAGAAGAGAAAAATAAAGAAAGGAAAGAAAAACCAAAGAGAAGGATCATTCGGTTTAGGAAACAGATCGAATAACTCCCCCTCTCGCTCCTCCAAATTACCCC
>NW_009213993.1:0-511 GCF_000690835.1 Fulmarus glacialis
CGCTGCTCCCCACGGTCCGTGCCCGGCGGGGATTTTGGTTGTATTTGTTGGGGTTTTTTCTCCATCGCAGGGCTGTGCTAGAACCGCCGCGTCTTTGGGATGGCGGGACAGAAACTTTCCGTTTGCGGCTGGGAGGGGGGAAAATAAAAAGAGGAGGGAAAAAAAAAAAGGGGGGGGGGGGGGGGAACAACAATACGTGGGTTGAAAAAAGAAACTGAGCCTCATTTATTAAAGTGAGCGCTGGTTGTCGAGGTAATAGCAGACATAAGGTCCATCCTTTGTACGGGAGAGTAAACATGACAAATGGGGCAGAGCTTGGCGTGATTAAAGATGAAACAAGGATCCATCTTAGCCAAATCTGAAAACTACCATCTACAGCCTTCTTTTAATGGAAGAGAGGCACAACAGCACAGCTCTGCTTTGTTGCAGCTGAGTCTCCCTCTGTTCCCCCTATAAATAAAGAGCACCCCTCCTTCCCTCGCTTCTTGGAGCATTTAAAAAAAAAAAAAAA
>NW_009213993.1:576-1365 GCF_000690835.1 Fulmarus glacialis
GGAATAGTTATAGGCTGGTGGCTGGTCCATGGGATCGGGTTTGAGATCCTCCTTGTGGGATCTGCAGGCTGGCAGAGGAGCTGGAAGAATTAGACCTGATCTTGGTATTTGGTAACTTGTGATCTTTTTTCCATTTCATCCTCCTGTTCTGGAACCAGATTTTGATCTGGCGCTCGGAGAGGCAGAGGGAATGGGCGATCTCGACCCTGCGCCTCCGGGTGAGATAGCGGTTATAGTGAAATTCCTTCTCCAGCTCCAGGACTTGCTGCCTGGTGTAGGCTGTGCGGGAGCGTTTCGGTTCCCCTCCTGAGTAATTGGGGTTTACTGAACAAACACAAAGGAGGAAAAAGAAAAAGGGAAATTAAAAAAAAAAAAAAAGAAGAAAGGGAGAAAAAAAAAAAAGAGCAGAAGAAGAATTACTGAGCTGTTCCTTTAATGGGTCCTTTCCCCCCCCAAAAGCATCACACATTCTTTTGGCGGGGGGATATAATCAAAAAAATACACCGCAAACCTTCTAAAAATATACCCAGAACCTATCTCCAAATCTCCACCTCCATCCTCATTGCTTGACGTGTATTCCTGTCTAAACGTTTTTATAAGGTCCCCTAGACACATTTTCCATGCCCTCTGCGTGTGTATATACACATCTATATACACACCTCCACTTGAGCATCACTCTATTATCCCCAAATCTTTAAAGTTCCCCCTACACACATGCAAACAGACAAACACAGACACTCCTTTTTAATAAATATCACACTAAAAAAAAAAAGGGGGGGGGGGGGGGGA
>NW_009213993.1:1386-1946 GCF_000690835.1 Fulmarus glacialis
CCGCCACTTAAATACAAATTACGAAAACATAAAACTTAACTTATGAAGATTCAACAGCCATAAAAAAAGTAGCCTGCAAGAAATTGGAGGAGGATGGTAACAGAGACTTCAAAGGCACATGGCCAAGCAGAGCAATAAAAATTTATGGAGGATGTAATTATACCGCTCTGCAAACAGGCGATCGTAAATCTCCACGAATGGTTATTTTACAACTGGTGCAATAAGATTTCTACAAGACTTTGAGGTGCTACTTAGTATAAAGCAAAGCCACTTTAGTTCACTTACCCGTGCTTACATGGACTTTTTTCATCCAGGGGTAAACTACCGGCTCTTTGCAAGAGGAATTGGAAGGGCTTTGGTTCAGAGAGTTTTGGCTGCAGGAGGGTGGTGGGCTGGGGGTGACCGGCTCGCAGGGATGGTTTGGCTCAGAGAGGTGGCTCTGCAGTCCGGCCGGAGGATGGACATGACCCCGGGGGGATAACACCGCTGCTTGGTGGCCGGAGCTCTGACAGGACGAGTAGAGCTGCTCCTTGCAGGCTGACCGCGGCTGGTACATCGCT
>NW_009213994.1:0-17580 GCF_000690835.1 Fulmarus glacialis
GACCCGAGCAGTGTGGCAGCTGTGTGGGTGTCTCCCGCTGCCTTCCAGCGCTGGCTGCATTTATCCTGCTTAGGCCTGTTTCGGCCATGTAATTACGAGAACGTTGTTCATCATGGGCGTGTTAGAGGGTTCTCTTAACAGTAGGAGGCTTTTGCTAAAGTTCCCCCATGCCATCTGGAGCAGAAGCTGTCAAGTGCCTGGTGAGGTGGAGGTTGGGGGGAATTATGTCAGTATGGGAGTGCTTCCCCTTTTGCACGGTACTTCTGTGGGTGGGATTTGGATGTTGAAGTGAAGCCTGTAACTGAGAAAAGTAGAGCAATGTAAGAAAATGGTCTTCTCTCTGTAGGTGGGTGATGCCAAGCACAGCCATGAAGAAAAAGGTAAGAACTGAAAGGAGAATCCTTTGCAACTGGGTTTTCCTTCCCCATCTGCATTTGCTAATGTTGTTATGTGTTTGCATCTGTACCTCAGTGTGTTCTTTGGCTGTCAGGTGCCTCTTCAGGCTCTCAGAGTCAGCAGATGCATCCTTTGCTTAAAGCACTAGAAATTAAAATCAGGTTTGAGTTTATTCGCTGGCGTGAGTGGTAGTGCAGGCTTGCTGCAGAGCCATCCATGATAACTGCCGTGTGAGCGTCTGGTAACGTGTTGCAAAACCCTCCGCTCACTGCGTACCTCCCGCAGCGTGAGGGAAGAGGGTATGCTGTAACCCGCTTTGTTGGCCCGTGGGGAGACCCTCCTGATGTGTTACAGAAACTTGCTTGGGGAGCCCGTAATTCACTGAGGACTCCTGGGAGGATGAAGCTTAACACACGGGGAAGGAGCAGCACTTTTACTAAGAATTGGTGGAGGGTGTATTCCAGCAGGAAGCGTCTTCAAAGCCATTAAAGCAGCTGTGTAGAGAAGATAGAGCTGTCTTTCCGTGGTGTGCCAGGACTGGGTTTCCTGCCTGGCCCTACGTGCTGGTGTCTGACCCCTTTGAAAGGCCTCCGCAGTCTAAAACTTGGGAATTGGTTTCACCTGTAGGCTGACTTGGGCTGTGCCTTTGAGCTCTGTTGAGTCTCTGCATGCGCTTTTTCTGCAGGTGGTCTGAAATGAGAGATGTTGATGTTATCTCTTTCTGCCCTGTGTGTAGGTCAGGGAAGAAGACAGTGTAGCTTTCCGGGGGTTTGCTCTGGAAAGGCTGGTAGGTGTGAGCTGACCAGCCTGCCTCTCTGAGGAAAAGTCCTTGTTACCAAATCATCGAGGTGTGTGGTCAACTTCTTTTTGGAAAGGGTGCTCGCCAGCCTGTGAAACGTTGCGGTCGCTCTCAGAAGGGTAACATGTGCAAACAGGAGGGTGCGATTCTGCCTCTCCTGTTTTGCCCCAAGAGTCTGGCAGCTGTTGCCGTGCAGTTGCGGAGCGAGGTTGGGAGTCGAGCGAGTGCCTTCCCAGCTAGTGTTTGGCACTGGTGCGGGCTGGGCAGGCAGACTCGGGCCGGCTGTGCTCTCGTTAAACCTATCCTTGATGATAGATTTTCAGAGCTGTTGCCAAAGGCTGAATTTGACTTTGTAACTGGAACTTGTTTAACAGCTGTTTTTGTGAGCAAGTCTGTGTTGGCTGTCACTGTTGGGGTTTTTTAATTTTTATTTTTAGATCACAATGTAGAGTCTTGCCCTGTGTGACGGTCTCCCCTCTTCCCCCCTCCCCCCCAAATCATCCCCTCATTTTTGGCTGCCAGAGGTGCTACCTCTCCTTCAGCCTGATGATCTGCAAACAGGAGGAGTCAAGTGTCCCCCCTGCACGATAGCCTGGTGCACTTGAACTATGGGGCTATCCCATTTGCTTTTAACTTTTTGCTGGTCTTCTGACACCTGAAACTTGAAATGTAACTTGTATTTCACTTCTGTCAGGGAAGAGAAAACAAGTCATATTACGAGAAGGAAAAGAGCAAGACTAGGAGAGAAGTAATGGGTGGAGAATACCAGTGCTGAGTGGGCAAGGGATTGTTTTCAGCCTGGTCTTAAAGGCTTGGGATAAAGCTGTTGTTTTGTCTTGGCAAAGTCCTTGGCTGTGATCAAAAACATCAAGCCTTCACCTGTGCGTTTGTAAAGTGTGCAGGTGCAAGGGCCTGGGGAAGGGGGAGGCTGCGGCAGCTTCGGGAGCAGCTCCCGATGGTTATGAACTCCACGAGTCCTCTGCCAGCATGTGTTGGGAAAAGGGGGTTCGGTGGACAGAGGCTGTAGGCTGGCTGCGCTTCCTTCTGGGTGGTAGGCAGCCGGTTGAAGGAAAAGGAGTGCGGTGCCTGGATGGGCAGAGATTCCTGAGAGGATGGGGGGCATAGTTCAAGAGTGCAAACAAGATGGAAAGGTTTTCAGTCTGACTGATTCAGTGACCGTGGATGGCAGGGAGGTAAGGTCGTCTGTCTCCTGCTTTCCCCAGGTGTGGTACTCTTCTTTGCCTCTCTCTTCTGATGCATTCACATCTGAAGTATGTTGGTCCTGTGTTTTGGTGGCTTCGGTGGGAAGATGTTAACCCTGAGGGAGCCATGAAGGACCTGGTGCTCTGTGGTAGCTAATTCTTGTTTCTTTTTTTCTTCCCAGGTGCTGCTGATGGGTAAAAGTGGGTCTGGGAAGACCAGCATGAGGTCCATTATCTTTGCAAACTACATCGCCAGGGACACGCGGCGCCTGGGTGCCACAAGTAAGATTTCTCTTGTTTGAACTGCAAATTCTGAGGGCTCAAACCCCCTCCATTAAAGGGGCGAGGCTCTTCCCTCCAGCAATCCCTGCCTCTCCTCTGCTCTGGAGTAGGTGGGTGTCTGCTGATCCTCCCAGCTGCCACACCTCACAGGGAACTTCACTCCTGAGTTCAGCTGAGGGCAGGTAGGAAGCTGGAATGAAAGGGAAGGCAGCACTGGGTTGAGTTTTGCTGCTTTATTGGTGAACTTTTACCCTTAACTCTTTTTTTTTTTCGATCAGGAGGCAGCTTTTGCTGCTGCTACACCTGCTATTGGAGGAGTGTTCAGAGCCTCCTCATGGTCCTCCTTGTTGGTGAAGCTTTCCTGTTTTTAGCCAGCTGATCACTAGTGCAGCAGTGATCTTGTTACGCACCTGTGGTTTTGGCAGGATGATGCACTAGGTTTAATTAGTGTCTTCTGCCTCTTGTTTTTTTTCCTCCAAAGCCACTGATCTGAAAAAGCAATAAGTGATTCCTCTGAAACGGGGGTATGAATTGTCAGGATCTAACGCTCCTCGCTGGGAAGCGCCTGTGAGGACTTAATGTCACAGATTGGTGTACATTTCCTCTTTGCCGTAAATTTGGCCTGTTCCTAAAGTTTACATTCTTTGTGTTACTGATTTGTTTTTAAGGCTTGCTTAAGGCCTTGCAGAGTGTGCTGGAACTAATGTCATTCTTAAAATATCACAAAGATCAGAGAACATGTAGTTAAAGGGGAACCGCCTGCTGTGCTTCTCAGGAGAGTAGTGTCCTGGCTAGAGAGCAGGAAGGCTTGAATTACTCTGGGAATTGTCTTTTTCCATAGTGCCTTTGGCTACAGATTTACGTACGACAATGTTGTTTAGATGGGATTTTACAAATTGTGGGCTGTGTTGTGAAGAATGGCGTTTTTGGCTGCCCGAGGAGGTAGCTCTGATCTGGGTGTGTGGTACAGTCGGTAAACTCCTGTTGTCTCTTTCCAGTTGATGTGGAGCACTCCCATGTTAGATTTCTAGGAAACCTGGTATTAAACCTCTGGGACTGCGGAGGGTAGGTACTGTTTATTTTTTTGCTTTTGAAACCATTGGGGGTTAGCTCTGGGGAATGAGGCTGGGGCTGTAACAAAACAGAGGCCCTCCTGCCCTGGAGGGATGAGTATGCTGCTTGTGAATGAAGGGAATAGAACAAGGGTTATGTATGCACTGTAAAACTGGTGAGACAACTCTGGAGAGAATGGATGCCACATCTTAGGCTTGTGCGTGGAGGTGGGTGGAAGAGGTTGGCATGATTATGCTGTCTCTTGAGTTATCCCTACATAAAAGGAGCAGTGCATAGGTCCACCCTTCCCTTGCTGGCTGCTTTCTTCTGCTGGCAAAAAGCCTGAGCCCCTCACTTGGACTTTCTCCTGAGGTGGTGCTGGTTTCAGAATTGCTTATCACCAGCTTGATCCAAATGGGGTGTGTGCTGAGAAGCGATGCTGAAGGTTGACAGTGATCCTGTGGCTCCTGGAAGGAGCTTTCTGAAGAACGCTCTCCCATTGACAGAGCTGTCCAACTTTGCTAAGCTTCATCAGCTCTCATGTCCTCATGTGTTATCTGAGCCATATTCAGCCAAAATTGAAGAGGATTTAAATCCTGTAATAAGAGGCTACACTGATGGTTTTGGTTATATTTTAGCTTCTGCTGCTGTGGCTTTTTTATATGCAACTCTCCAAAGCCTCGGTCCAGAAGCAACATAGCGCCGTTTGCACAGGACACTGAGCAGCCAGCTGTGACATGAAGGAAGCTTCAGCTTCCTGTGAGACTGGTGAAGCATCCAGCTTTGCTCCGTTGGAAATGCTTAGGGAGCCGTATGTCATGGGGAACTTAGCCACCTGTGGGGCTCTTGTCTAGACTCCTGTGATAGGGTCTCTAGCTCAAAATACAAATCTTGCCTTTCTAGCAGGAGGTATTTTATATGTAGCACCTTTCCTGACAATGCTAAGCAAGACCTGGTTGCTCTAATGGGAGTCTCCTTGCTTTGTTGCTCTGCTCCTTCTCAGACAGGACACCTTTATGGAGAACTACTTCACCAGTCAGCGGGACAACATCTTCCGCAACGTAGAAGTCCTCATCTATGTCTTTGATGTAGAGAGCCGTGAACTGGAGAAGGACATGCACTACTACCAGTCATGCTTGGAGGCAATTCTTCAGAACTCTCCTGATGCAAAGATCTTTTGTCTAGTGCACAAGATGGACTTGGTGCAGGAGGATCAGCGGGATTTGGTGAGAAGCTGATAGTTGCCATAGAAATGCTTTCAGATAGAGCATCTTTTGACTGTGCTAATGTATTGCAATTTCATACTTCAAATACAGCCCCATCAGCACTGTTCCTAGAAGGGTTTCTCAGATGTTAAGAATTGTCAAAGCCCTCTAGGCTTTTTCTGCCTTTTCTAAATTGTATGTCATCGCTGTCTCTTGCATATAATCTAGTGAAGAACAGAACTAATGATTTTTAGTGACAACTACTCTAAGCCTTTTCTTCTATAGCACTGATTCTAGTACTTTCACCAGACCTTCGCCCCAGAAGGGTGGTAGAACTGAAAGAAATCCATCGATCTTAAACTCACTGCTCCCCATTTGGATGGCTTTGAGGATGGTGGTGGTGACAGTGATGGTTGGTTTCTTTTTAGCTGTTGCTTTCAGTCCAGCATAGGCTCTGTTCTAAAGCACAACCAAAAAAAAAAAGAAGTTGAAACTTTCACAGTTAACTAGAAGGTGGTTTCTGTCGGTTGATGCTGCTCTCTGTTTGGCCTGCCTGCCCAGAGATCACCTCTTAAGCACTCCTCTGCCCCAAGAGGCATCCTGCAAAGGCTGGGGATCAACCTTTCAGGGATGTTTGGTGTTTTCTGTTCTTTTCGGAGCTTTTGAAAGGTTGCAGGGAGATTGGAAAATGTTGAGTTCCTACCAACCTTGCTTTTTCAGCTTGGACTAAAAAGCAACCGACTCCTGATACCAAAAGAAAAATTAGCTTTGTGGGTTAGACAAGTACAACCCTGGCTGCTTGGCCCCTCCCTGGCTTGCGGCAAGTTTGGAGGCCACTTTAGGCTGTTGGCTTTTGTCTGAAGTAAGAAGTCTTACTAAACTTTCTTCTAATTCCTGGTGAGCATGTGCCTGGGCAGCTGCAAAGGAGACCACACGAGGTCCTGTGGCTGAAACCACACCCTGACCTCCCTGCATAGACAGACTACTTCTTCCACGTAGCCCGTTGGCTTCAGATCACTCATGCTGTCCGAGAGTGGTGATCCTCCTCTTCCAGTTTTAATTCTGTCCTCCAGCTCAGTGCAGAAATAGCTCAAAGAGCTTGTTCGTAGTGTTGATTCAAGGAGCTTTTCCTCACTTCCATCTGCCTTCCCTCCAGACTGAAGGATGAGTCTAAGATCTTCTTGATGCTGTCCTGTCCAGATTTGTTTTGGGACTAGTGGACAAATGCTGGTTTTACATAGTTGTGCAGACTCTAGTGAGGCCCCGAAGTGAGGGGTAGACAGAAGGGGGGCCTTACTTCAGATATGCTTTCAACGTGTATCATTGCACACCCATCAAGATCTGTTTTAAGGTATCTGCTACTCAGAAGAACATGCAAATACTGGACTAAATCACTCTCTCTATAAATCTTACTGAAGCCTTTGGTATCCCAGGACCCAAATGGTAAGTGTTGGCCTATGCAGTATTTCATGGGGATCAGTTAGTGTTCTGTCATGTTCCTAAAAACAGCAAGCTGAGGTGAAGGTGGTCAACTTGTCTTCCCCTGCAGAGGCGTGTTGCTGGCTGTCCTGCTGCTTTTTTAGCAGTTCTGTAGGAGCCTGGCACAAGGCTGTCTGGTCTTTGCTGTTCCCCCTGCTCCCCTTTTTTTGTAACCATAACTTCTAAGGGCAGAGTATGGTGTGAGAAGAGAAGATGGTATAAGTATATGCGTCAGAGGTGCTCATATTGATGAACCTCAAATGCTTTCTTCCTATCCTGTTCTCAGTGATGGAGCTTTTTGCCTGTGTCCAGGGACTTGTCAAAATTCAGTTCCTCAGAGATGCTCATGCGTGTCCGCTTCCGTTTCCGCTCCACAACACCCGTAATTATTTCAGCTTTGAGTCCCAGTCAGATCTATTGCAAGACAGCCATGGTCTGCTTGTCCCTGCTGTTCCAGTGGAAGGGGTTTCTGCCAGCCTGTCCTGGCCAGCGTGCTCTGCTGTTGTCTTGTCTCCAGTGCTGTAGGTACTTGAGATTTGTTTGAAATGTGTGCTGTAAATGCAATACAGCAACCACACCAAAGGCAGAAATATTTACGCTCAACTGCTAATCTTTTTTTATTTCCCAGATTTTTAAAGAACGTGAGGAAGACTTGAAGCGCCTTTCCCGTCCCTTGGAATGTGTTTGTTTTAGAACTTCCATCTGGGATGAAACACTTTACAAGGTTTGTACAGCTTCTTCTCTGTATCTGGCTTCCCCCCTCCCACTCGAAAACAAGAGCATGAGGAAGGCGAGTGGTTGGTTGCTACTGGTTTGTTAGTGACAGGCCTTTTTTAGTTCTGCAGCAACTACTTTTGGAGGTTAGCTGTTGTAAATGGCATCAGAGCATCCTGGTTTTAATTAGAAAAAGTAAAACCCCTCCACATGTTGGAGTCATGGTGTCAGTATGTTAATACTGTGTGAACGCTTTGCCTGGCTACTTTAGAAAGAGCTTCTGCATCCTTTAGTCATGTTTATCCAGCATGGAATTGTTTCCTGTGTTTCTCTGCAGCACTGTTAAAACACGAGCATTTACCCTTCTGGGAATTTGCTTTGCTTTCAGGAGGGGATGGGGTTTTTTGCTATCTTGACTGCAGTGTCAGAGGTCTTCCAGGTGTGGGAGTGGTGAGTGCTACCTGGGCTACGCTGGTAGCAAATGATCATTATAATTGCCAGCTAATGCTAACAAGCAGTGGTGGTAGCATAATGGCTGGGTTGCTTGTCTGAAGGTGAGGACCATTTGGCTCTTGACTTCAGTGGGACTTCGGATGGCAGATTTCACCATCCTGGCAAATCCATCTAAAGCCATAGCAAATTCCCCTGCCTTCAGTGTATGATGTGTTTGGTTGAGGCTGATACGGTACCGTATGCCAGACATCACTCTTCACAAAGCATGTACCCAGCTCCCTCTAGAAATGAGCCTTACTAAGCAGTGGCATACCCTGTCTTCCTGCAGGCATCCCTAATGTTCATCAGTTAGGCCGGTTACTCCATTTGAGCGGCTTATACAGAGGCAGACCTGTGCTATTGTAGAGACAGCCCTGCCAGAGCTCTTCAGAGCTCATACCTTTGGCTTGGGCTTTTAACTTTGTGTTTGGCAGGTGGGATGGTAGGAGTGTTTGGTAAATATTAGGTACTTGGCAAATAGGAGACACGAATATCTACCCTGACTCCTGAGGGGAAGCGTGTGGTCAGGCGCTGACACAAACCTGAGTCAGTACGTAGGCAGTAAGGTGAAGCTGAGCTTAGAGGACCCGAGTCTGAGGACAGATGCGTGTTACAGCATCCCCAGTCCCTTCTGGGCTTGTTCCTGACTCACTGGGTTAGATGAGAGCTTTCTGTTTGGATCAGTGACGAGCTGCCAAGTATCCATCTGCATGTTGACCTTGCTCAAGATTAAAAAAAACTCTGAAAACTTGGGCGGGTTTATCTGGGAGCAGTAGATAGAAGCATTGCCAGCTTAAAATTAGGATGATTTAAGCCTGTTTAATAGTATTCTAGTTTCTCTGTGACTGATGTAGAGAAGAACTTTACCTCATGAAGAGTTTACTGAGGTCTGGGGTACTGGTAGTCGCCACTGTGGTAGAGATACATGGACACAGAGGTGGGAGAAGCTTCTCAGTCTTGCCTAGGCTGTCAACACTCAGAACTGCAAATAATCAGTTTTTGAGCACATTGCGTAACAAGAGCATGAGGCAGAGAAGTGCTAATGCAGCCCTTACGTTGTGTCTTTCTTTATTGACAGGCTTGGTCCAGTATAGTCTATCAGCTGATCCCCAATGTCCAGCAGCTGGAAATGAACCTGAGGAACTTTGCTCAGATCATCGAGGCAGATGAAGTGCTTCTGTTTGAGAGAGCCACTTTCCTGGTGAATACAGCAGTTCTGCCCTTCGGGTTCCTCTGCCCAGCCTAGGACAGAGTTCCCTGGATGGAAAGTGCTGTTGTGGCAGTAGCCCAAAGAGAGGTGCCAGCGCCAGATGGCAGAACGCATTGATCCAGGCCTTGTGATATTGAAAGTAGCTGACGTGACTCCATGGCTCACAGGACCTTCCCAAAATTTCCACTTCTAGCAGTTGAGCCGAGGGGCTGATGGGTGTTTCCCTCTTCCAAGCTATGAGAGGGTTTCATATCCCCGTTGCATTGTCGGCCGTGGGATTTTTTTGAGAATTCCTTTCTGCACAGGGCAAGAACCTTCTTTAGCTTGAAATAAGCCTTTTCAGTTCCTCCTGGCCTGGCATTTTAACTGGTCTTGATTTCTTTTTTTTTTTTTCTGTCTGATGCTCTACAAGCCTGGAGTATGGATAGAGGATCACAAGCAGTTGGATTGCAATGGCTTTTGCAGTTACTGGCTGCATGGTAACTGTGCTTCCAATCCGTTGTCTCTGTAGGTAAAACGTGCTAGTTGAAACCACCGTTGCTGCTTGTCCGTCCATACTCTTGGTTTCTGGATTGGTCTCTTCAGGCTTTGCACCGAAACTCTTACTGACCTGAAGGAATGGTTTTGAATTTTTTGAGTGCTTTCCGTGATGGCCAAAGGTCTGATTTTGAAATGATGGAGGGAATGTGGAAAAGGAGCCATTACTTTTCTCACTTTTTAAACTATCAGAAGTAAACACCTGCCATTTCTGGCAAGTTCTGCTTTTTGATCTTTTGTAGATAATAAACAGTTCCACCTTGGTCGTATGTAACAGTACTTTCCTTATAAATATGTTTTTTACTGAAAAAGAATAATCTTTGCTACAAAAATTCTATGCTTATTTTCAGTGTAATGGTGACTTTTAAAAAGACTCTTCTCACTTTTTTTCGTATATTTAAACTTCCCGCAGAACTCTTTTCACCTGAAGTGGAAATCTTACTGTGAAATTGTATTCAAATCACAGTAACAGAAAAACCTATCTGGAAAGTTAAGGAATGAACTTGCATACAATGAAGGCTTTGGTATGAATGTAATCCTTGAATCTGGCTAAACCTGTACTTGTATGAATAATTGGGCAGGTTTAAAAAGTAGGAAGTACATGATGATTTTTTTTAAGGTGCTCAAGGAAAAAAAAAAACCAAAAAACTTAGTTCTTGCAAGTTCTCTGTTACATGTAACTCCATAGGTAGAAAAGCAAGAGTGTAACATCCTTGCGCAAGGGCGTCTGACACTTCCAGTAGCAGTTGGTTTCATGGTTCTTAAGAGCTTAAAGCACACAGCATAAGGTTTTTAATATACTCCTTTTTGGTTTGCTGTAGGAATAAAGATGATGTAACTATTTGTTTGTGTGTCATTCCCCTTATGCAGTAAATGGAGTTCTTGGCCCGTTAGCTAATTTGGCTGAAGAGTGAAGGTCTGTAGGCTGCCAGCCTTGTGAAGAAGGTCAGGGAGAGATACCTGTGGATCACGCTGCAAGGGTTCCTAAAACCTTTTGATCCTCTGAATCTTTGCAACCAGGCACTAAGGTCTGCATGTTGCTGCTGGATCGCTATGTGGGAGGAAGAGGAGGGGAACTGATCTGAATGCAGGCAGCTTAGCGCAGTCTTGGTCCGACTCAGTTAACTGATGGAGAGAGAACTCCCTAGGTTTCCTTTGCTCCACTTTTCTTAGGGAGGAACGGCTTGCTTTGGCTTTGAGAGCAGCGCTTGTGCATCCTACGTGTTGCAGAATGGGAAATTTCTCAGGTTCAATCCTTGAGAATCTGCAGCACGATAGACTTAGGAAGGAAAAGCTATTCCAGCATTTGTCAAGTGTCTGTTTCCCCTACCTGAGGTGATGGTCTTGCATTTTTTTCTTCTCCTTGCGCTTTCTTTTTGTTTGAATCAAGATTTAAATTGCTGCTAAGTTGGGGTATTCAGACCTCAAATGGACAGTAGTGTCTCTTGCATATCTTACACACTTGCATCAGGGCTTGTGAAAGGCTTCCTGGTGACTGTATTACCGAGTCTTGTTTCACCATGAAAGCACTGCAAGTATTGTTGCAAGTAGTTTCCAAGATTCAATCAGCAAAAGGCAAAGGGAATCCCTGTCCTGGTCACCACCCGTTTCCCATAATTGGTGTTGAGCCTGAGACCTGTGCTCAAATAAATTGCTAACTAACTGCATTCTCTCTCTTTCTGCCTTCCAGGTCATTTCTCACTATCAATGCAAAGAACAGCGCGATGTCCACAGATTTGAGAAAATCAGCAACATTATTAAACAATTCAAGCTAAGTTGCAGGTGAGCTGGTTTAATCATTAGATGGGGAAGATACCTCAGCAGGTATTTTGGCTTCAGCCAGAAGCACGAAGGCTCTCCAAATTAATACTAGTTCTATGACTGCTCGGCAAGCTGAGATGCTGTAGTTAAATTGCAGCATGCTTAAACACAACTGAGTTAATTGTTATCTTTTATAACTTCTTCCTTTGCTGATGGTAGAAAGAGGTTTGTTTTGAAACAACAGTTTTCTTCTAGGCCTCATTCTCCTGGACAAGATAGGGAAGTTCCAGGACTGAGCTGATAAATTAGTGACAGTCAACGGTGCTGTGGAAAGTCAGGTGGAGTGCTTTGTTTCAGACACTGTACCTAATTTGGGAGGAAGAGGCTTGCAGACACTCTTTATCAATATTTTGAATGGAAAAGTGGAAAGCTTGCTTTGGAGTAGCTTGGCTTTTGAACAGCCTCCAGGTTCCGCAGTCTGTTGGTAATATCTGCAAGTGTTTGGAGCCTGAATAGGATGGAGAAGTGGCTGCATGGTTTACAGAGCTGTCTCCAGATACTTCAGTTTTATACTTATTTCTGCTGGTTATCCACAGAGTGTTCAACTGTCCTTCTAAATGACTGAGCTGTTACATCCACGGGGCAAGTGACGTTGACTGCTTGGGCATAGCAGACTCAAACAGTCAGTGGAGTTGTATATCTTAAGTTACCTTCACCATTCAATGTGCAAATCATTTTATATTGTTCTCATTTAGCCTAAAGCTAAAGAGTTTTTTCTTATTAAAAAAAAAAACCAAACCCAACCAAACTTGTAGTTGCACCTGGTGTTGCTTGCCAAGTGGGGACTCAAACACTTCTTTGTTACCAACAACTCAAATAATGGGATGTTGGCTATGGGCGCAAAAGCTGTTTGAGTGATGTTACAGTAATAGTTCATTTACCTTTTTTTCTTTTTTTTTTTTTTTTTTTCCTCCCCTCTTAGTAAGCTGGCAGCTTCTTTCCAGAGCATGGAGGTCAGGAACTCTAACTTTGCTGCTTTCATTGACATCTTCACATCAAATACATATGTGATGGTGGTTATGTCAGACCCTTCAATACGTAAGTTGAAGCAAAGATAAGCCTCTGGCCTGTTTTTGTTTGCAGGGTCGAAAAGGTGAATCAGTCTGTTTAAACTGCATTTCTCTTGGAAAATGACAAATACCAGGCAAAGCAGTAAAACTGATTGATTGTAATTAAAAGATAGAGAGGGATCTACTGTCCTGCTGGTTTGCCCTGTGGGAGCAGGGGGTGGGGGAAGGTGGTTAAAAAGTGACTGACTTTGCAGAAGGCAAGAGACGTGTGCCTCTGACAGCTGAGCTATTTGTTGCTGTCAAGTGGAGGATTGTAGCAGTGGTGGGGAACCACTATAACAGATGTGACCTGATTTAGTAGGTCATGTCTAATAACCTATTTTGGGCTGTTCTGATCTGGCAGCCCCAGTGATTTTTGGAGAGGAAGCAGAGATGGATCATACTTGAGTTTTTGCTCTTGCTGCCTGAACTGTCTTGGTGGGCAAGGACTCTAATTATAGTAGCATCTATTTATCTTAAAGAAACTGCAGCCAGCAGTGCCAGCCCTTACGGGCAGAGTGTGACTATTTAACTGTTTACACAACTCCAATTGAAACTGCTTCTGTTAGGGTTTGAGGTGGCTCACAGTGTCGATGCTTCCTGTCCTCCTCTTTTCGAATGGTTTACCGAATTAGGGAAAACCTGTGTAAACCCCGTGACTGAATTACCAGCTGTGATATTTTTGTGCTTGAGGAGCAGCAAATGTGTCGCTGTGGTGACTTGTGCAGCTATCCCCGTGAGCAAACTGCTTGACCGTAGTTCACTCTGACTCTTCCTCGGTGTTGCACTGGGATCAGCAAGCAGCCCAGACCTTCCGGCGTTAAATTTTGCACAAGCAATAGGGTTGAAATAAGAAAGCTTGCTGACGGGGACGTTGCTTTTAGGCAGCACTTAACTTCCGAGGAGTTGGTTACTCGCATCCCTTTTAACTTTTTTTATCTCCCCTGTCCCTTTTCGGTCCTAGCTTCTGCGGCTACGCTTATCAACATCCGCAATGCCAGAAAACACTTTGAGAAGCTGGAGAGAGTGGATGGACCAAAGCACAGCCTGCTCATGCGCTGAACGTTGGCCAAGGCACATGGTCTTTGGGGGGAGAAAAAATGAATTGGAACTACTTATTTTTAGGAGAATCTAACAATGTTGATGTCTTTGTTGGGCTTTGAAATGAGTGTGCTGCTTTATTTTTTCTCCTTTTAACGTTGGACACTAGTCACTCGGAGGATGTCTGGATACACTGCGGACCTTCAAAAGAGACTTCCCTGGCGTATGTGGGGTTGGGAAGAAGTAAGGACAGGTGATGCGCACATGGTCTCATGCTCCTGGTTGTCATAGCGGCACGTGGCAGAGCCGTTTCGGATGTTTTGCTCCCGGGTGATCATATAAGTCACAGGAATGGAATATTTACTGTTTTATTGGTTGGTTGCTAGAATATGTTTATAAATTTCTCCTTGTCTTCAGTCATGAAAATAAATTTTTGCTACCAGGGATTTCAGATCCTAGAGCTTTGGAAAGTGGGTTTTCTTTATTCTAAAACCTAGGGCAGCTTTGGCAAGCAGATGTGTACCGGTTGCATTTCTCCTTTCATGTTGTTGGGGGGGTGTTGACTGAAGGCCATTCCAGAGTTTCATTTAAGATAATTATTTTTCCCCACATGGAGGCAAGATTCCCTCAGCAGGTGAAGCAGTCAGGCTGGCATCAGCCTCTTCACACTTGCCAAAGCGATGGAAAGATCTAGTAAATAAAAGAGGCCAAAGACCCAAACTGACCAAGCAGCGAGGTAGTCCTGGCACACCTGATCTTCGTCCTGGTGAGGCAGGAGGGGCTGGCGCGGGCACAGAGGAGCCCTGGAGCGTGGTGGTTATGGGTGGTGCATGAGCTATATTAGCTATGTTTGCGACAAGCCAGTCAGACGGTGTTTGGCACCAATGTTACTTGATGTTACTGTCTATTTTTTAATGAATTTTTTGTGTGCATTTCCATTAAACATAGGAGGAACAAAAGCACTGTGAGTTAGGGGAATCTCTGGCTTGCTGGGTGGGAGCTGATGCTTGTCAGCATCTCTTTTCCCTTTTTCTCTCTTGCTGCATCAAATTACTATATAAAAAAGGGTGTGGTGACTCTGAGCCTGACTCTCCGCTTTGTATTCTCGAAATCATCCCTGTATCCCTGCCCAGACATGCGCTGGGGGGGAAATCTGACAGGGTGAGTCTGTTATGTGAGAACGGGGAGCTAAAGGGCACATCTCGGCTGGAGAGCCGAGGATGGGTTCCGCACAAAATCTTCCATCGATTCTCAATCTTTATGGTATTAAACACCCGCGTCTTGCACCGCCTACTCGGCAGATGCGTTGGTGCTCTGTCGGGCTGGGTGCGTTTTCAATGAGAATCAAGTCAGCATCCCTGTGGGAGAGGAACTTGGCGAGATTCCTGTTGACAACTCAGGTGTCTGAGTTTCTGGAGAACTTGTGAATGGGCTGGAGATGCAGCGGAGGGCTTCCGTTTGTCTTCGGTGCTTGAAGGTGTGGAATACTGTGCCGGTCCTGGAGCGGGAACAGCAAATCTCATCCACAGTCGCTTTTGCCTGACGTCGGGCTGGAGCAAGCTGAAACGCGACTACAGTTTCCTCTTGCGGGTGCTGCCCCACCGCTTGGACAAGGTCAGTCCCTGCTTTTGCTCCGGTCGGTGGAGAAACTTCACGGCTTTCTGCACCAAACCCTGCCCCCAGCACTGTTCAGCAGAGCAAGAGGGTGAGTCGCGGCCGATCCGAATGTTGTCGGAGCCTCAAGAACATCACCTCCAAGGGATTACCGGGAAGGGCTCTGCTTGCAGGAGACAGGCAGCTGTCACGGCTTCAGGAGAGGAGAAGATGGCTTACGGCTGCAATTCCAGCGCAGATTGACGCACCTTCTGCTGAGAGTTCCTTTTCACGGCAGGCAGCTCTTCCTGCTGGAGACAGAGGAAAGGACAGTGGGAAATGCTGCCTTATTTCCATGGTTACAAGGAGTTGCCGTTGGGTTTCCTTAGGGGATAAACTGTTCAGCATGTGAAAGTGGGATAATGTTAAGGGTGGGAAACGTGGGGTGGGGACGCAGGTAACAAACGGCTCTGAGAGCTGAGCAGGAGCAAACCCAGCGTGCAGGTACCCTGGCTTGCAGAAGCCTCTCCGGGGCCAGCGATACGATTGTGGTAGCTAAAGTTCTGCTGTTCTCTTATTGCAAGTCTATTTTCCTAAAGTAGATGTATTTTGGGAGTTCTTCTGAAATCAACATTTTCCTTTTGCTCTCCGGCAGAGATGCTGCTGGCACTGCTCTGTGTGCACGCTGTCCAGCGACCATCCGCAGTGTGGGTGAAAATACGTGGCTTCATTTCAAGGCAACTGCCTTACCTTTTTTGACAGTTTGCAGTTGTATTTTGTTTGTCTCTCTCCCAAAAACAAACCTCGGGGCCTTTTTCGGAGCCCTGGGTCAGTCGCCTGCCTGCATTGGACCAAGCATGGATGACTCAAGTAGGGTTGACTTGAGGGTGAACAAGTGGCTGTTACCCCCGTGATGAGCTGTGTTCAGATCAGCTTAACTTTCGGAGCTCTCCCAAAGGGTGCTGCACTTCATTTTACCTCCATAGCGGCACGTAATAGCTGTAGTGTCAACATCTCGAGGAGATGAGAAGTGGCTGGGTGGGATGGACACAGGTCTGTGGTGCCCATCAGCAGCCAGGTACCGCTCTCCAGCTGGAGCCAGCTCCTCGAACACATCCAGGGGGTGACATGGCTTCTGCAGGGTGAGTTCAAGTTCCCTGACAACGGCCTTGCTCTGCTTCATTGTAGCTTGTAGGCACCTCAGGAGTGGCATCCGCGCCATCCCTAAGGGCCTGGAGTTCAGAAGATCTTGTGTCCAAATCACGTACGGCCTCTGTGACCCTCTGGGAAATAGCTCTTGGCCAGATGAGGGATCTTCCCCGTACGTGGGATGGGGAAGGGATAATTTTGGGTGGTTAAGATCGTATGGTGCCACACCTCAAACAGTTGGAGCTTGGCAGAGAATTATGTAGGCAAGGCCCCATCTCAGTGTCTGTTGTCCTGCTCCAGGCAGGTCCCGAGCATCTCCAAGGATGGGGTTTCCTATCCAAGAGCCCTGTTCCATTGTGTGATCACTCTCATGATTTTAAAATTATTAATAAAAATCCATGTATCAGAGCTTCCCATGTGTACCTTGGGCTGTTGCCTCTTGTCCTGTCACCACCCATCTCCACGAAGAGCCTGGCCTGTTCCTGTACCTCCTGGTAGGCTCTTGCAGGCAGCAGCGAGAGCCCTTGAGCTGACCCAGCGCCCTCGGCCTCTCCTTGTACCTCCTGGACATGCTCCAGTACCTCCTGCCGGCTTTCCTTGCACTAGGGAGCCCCAAACTGGACACAAGGTCCAGCTGTAGTCACCTCCTCCATAACCAGTGGCCGTTGGGTCTTCCTAATGCTCATCACAACCCTTTGAATCCAACAGTTCCTTCAACTTTCCACCTTACCATCCATTTTTTCATACGTTTCTCAAGACCGTGTTGATGTTTGGGGTTCCTTAAGCATTCAGCACATCAAGAACAAAGTGGGGTGCGCTTAGTCGGGCTGGAAGGGGTTGAGACCTGTGCTTGGAGGGACGCAACTGAGCCCACCCAAAATGTTTGATCAAACCACAGCTACAGGAGGCAGGCGCTGGCGCTGCGGCTGTGATGGAGGTACTCGGCTCTCCCGGCAGAGCGGTGGGAACGGACCATCTCCCTACGGAGCCAAAGCCGTTTGTGTGAACAGCTCAGTACGGTTGGGCCTCAAGATGCCAAGGGCGGTGGATCAGGCTCTTCGGGGAGGAGAGAGGCGGATGGTGCGTTGCCAAGGTCCTGCGGGTTTTACTTTGCGTGACCCATGATTGCATCTGTGGTTAACCTTGAAAGCGGAGGCATGGAGCTACTGCGCTCAGTTTAATGACTGAATTGAGGAGGGATCTGGACTTATTCAACATACAGCTCCTCACCTCGGGGTGGTGGGTGAACAGCAAAACACACCCATTTCTGGAGTGCTTTGATTTTTCGTCTGCTCCGGGGGTGGGCAAGAACAACACCCACCATTTCTGTAGCTGGGCAGATGTTTCTGGCCCGTGTTCTGCTGCATAAAAGACTTGAGGGCTGCTGGTGGCCTTTAGCACCCATCAGCACATCCATCACACCTTCTCGCTTGTTCTTTCGCTTTTCCTTCTCTGTGACCAGCCCTCTTCTTTCCTGGTGGGTTGCAGAGCGCGGTGTTAAAGCATCAAGCCGAGCTCGGCATTAAAGCATCAAGCTGAGCTCGGCAGCGGAGGGCTA
>NW_009213994.1:17606-17846 GCF_000690835.1 Fulmarus glacialis
GCCATCCCCACGGAGCTGGATTTGGTCTTGATGCTGCTTCTTGGAGCCGAAAGGCCGGCGGTGTTGGACCTTCCCCTGGGGGCTTAATATGCCCATTGCTGCGGCAAAGCTCAAGGGACCACTGGGAGCACGGACACGCGTGGCCCCTTTCCCGGGGGGGCTGTCCCCGTCCATCCCTCCTCTGCTGAGAGAACCGCGCGCACCTCCCCTGCGTCCTCCGGCCCGGGACGCCTTCCCCGA
>NW_009213994.1:18039-18265 GCF_000690835.1 Fulmarus glacialis
GGATCCAATGCCCTCCCTGTTCACCGAAAAAAGGGCGGAGCCAGTGCCCCGCGTCTCGCAGGTGCGGCGAATGCGCGACTTCATTTTTTTGCCTTTTTATTCAACTGCCTGTGGAGACTTGGCGGGAGGCCGAGGAAAGGGGTCGACTCAGTAAATAAATGTGGGGTGGACCCCGGCCCCAGTGCCAGCGCGGGGGCAGAGCTGCCGGCGGAGGCACCGACGCTGC
>NW_009213995.1:0-350 GCF_000690835.1 Fulmarus glacialis
CTGCCAGCTGGGAATACACTTCAGCACATATTATCGCTGATTTGAAATCTCTGTGGAGAGCTTATAGCTGAGGTGGACCATGTTGGGAGCAGAAGCGGTGGGGAGGGGAAGGGGCTGGACCGCAGTGCCGCGGGCAGCGCTGGATGCGGCCGGGCACTGGGCTGCTCCTCCGCCGGCTCTCCCAGGGCACACCGCCGGCTCTCGCTTCTTGTCCTCAGCTCCTCTCTCTGCTTATTTTCCAGAAGCTGTGAAAGGATTTGTCCAAAGCATCAGTTACCTTGTGCAGTGGCAGTTGTCTGTTGACATTGCCTTGAGCATCACTGCTTGCGCTGAGGGGGTCGGGGGGATGG
>NW_009213995.1:584-826 GCF_000690835.1 Fulmarus glacialis
GACGCGCTAATGTGGTTTTTGGCTTATGTTCATTTAATGGTCACTTGGCATTGAGACAAGTGTATTAGATTTGTTGGAGAAAGTTTATATCCCAGTTAAGTGGCTTTTATAGTTCCAGCCCAGCTGAGAGAGCTGATGTGGTGGTTAGTGCTTTTGCCTCATGCTTCGCTGCTCCACAGACTTTCCACGTGGTTTGGGGCATTCCATCACGCCTCATCCCCTTCTCTCCTGGTGGCAGGGGT
>NW_009213995.1:1223-2412 GCF_000690835.1 Fulmarus glacialis
GTTTGGGGCAGTCCATCACGCCCCATCCCCTTCGCTCCTGGTGGCAGCGTTCCCCCGGCCCAGGGGAGGGCTGGAGGGGGAAACCGATGCTGAAGGCACTGAGGCTCAGATACAACGGTGACCAGAGAGATTGAAACACTCGTGGTGGCTTTGGTGATCGCTTAGGAGAGGCAGAGAGTAACCAGCCGGGCTCAGGGCGTCCTGCAGAGGGGGACGCTGGCACCGGAGCCTCGGCACCTCTCGGGAGGTGCTGCTGCCGCCCGCCTGCTTGCCTGCGCCGCTTCCCAAATAACCAGCTCCTGACACGCCAGATGCATGGGGGATGGTTAATGAAGCACCGAGGATCGTTATGTGAGCAAAGACAAGCACTGAGAAGTTCTCCTGAAGTTACTTAAATCAAACAATGCCAGCAGCCTCCAGCGCTCCATTCCCTCTCATCATCAGTCAAAACAAAGTTGAAATAATAGCGCACATCTCTCCCTGCAAGCCACGAGACATCAAGTCACCAGGAAAAGGCTGAGAGCAGCTCGTCAGAGCGCGTGCCACTTGTCTCCCAGCATCCCAGCTTTCCTGGTGATTGAGTAATTACAGCACTGACTTGCACTGGGCAGGAGCAGAACTACTTTTATTTTAAAATAGCCCGGAAGTCTGAGGGGAAATAAAAGCTGTGGTCTTTCCCGTTTCCAAGCCAGAAAGGCCCCTCGCCAGCCACAGTAAAGCCCGTTTGAATACTTGCAGTCTCCGTGCCGTCCCTAGGGCCTCTCCTGCGCAACTTCTCCTTGTTTTGAGGGCGGCAGCTTTGCCTGGGCTCAGAGGGCTCCGAGGGGTGATGGGGGACAAATCCTGTCCCCAAGCTGCCGGCTGGGCAGCCGCTGGGTGGGTGGCAGCACCCTCACACTCTGGACCCTGCGGGCACTGTGTGTGTCGCTGCCGCTGACCAGGCAGAGAGGCTGAGCCGCCTCCTCCTTCCCTTCCCTCTCACTGCCTGCGTGCCGGGCACGTGTGTGTGCTGTGTGTGCTGTGTGCGCTGTGTGTGCTGGGCACGTGTGTGTGCTGTGTGTGCTGTGTGTGCTGGGCGCGTGTGTCGGTTGGGTGCGGTGTGTGCGGTGTGGCCTGGGCACGTGTGTGTGCCGGGCACGTGTGTGTGCTGTGTGTGCTGTGTGTGCTGGGCACATGTGTGTGCTGTGTG
>NW_009213995.1:2773-4970 GCF_000690835.1 Fulmarus glacialis
AACTCATGGTGCAAGTTCTGCAAAATAAAATCCATGATTTGCATCTCTCCATACAGCTACCCAAAAGCCCCGACAAGCTTCTTCCACCACCGCCTTCCACCACCCGGTCGCCGTCCCTGCTGACAGGGGCCGGCGTGCCCGTGGCTGGGAGGAAGGGCAGGCCCCTGGGCTGGCCGACCTCCTCTGCCAGCACGAGCATGAAAGGGGACAAAGTCTCATCGCACAGCCCAGCTCTCTCCTAGAACAAGGCTGCTTTCTTCTCCACGGGGCCAAGGATAAGCTCGCGCTAGCTCAAAGCAGCTGGTGAGCACAGCCGCTTGCGAGGCCCGTACAGCCAGGGGTGCACAGGATTTGTGCCACAGCCCTCGCCAGCCCGCTCCGACCCGAGAAGCGCCCACCCGGGCAGCGCCGCGAGCTTGGGAAAGCAGGGCAGTTCTGCTGGGTTTGCTCCCGCCGAGCCCAGCCGTGGGAGTGAGCTGGGATCCGGCTGTGCCTCCGCGCTGCTGCTGAGGCTGGTCTGAGCAGCCGCAGAACAAAACCAGATGGCAGAGGGGCTGGCTTGGCAAACGCCCGTCGGAGTGGTGGGAAGGCAGCGGAGAGGTCCGGCTGCCAGGCCCCGCTCTGAGCTCCGGGGCTGGGCGCCCAGTCCTGGTCCGTCCTGCAGCACCCATGTGCATCACCGAGGCGGGAGCTGGGGTGGTGGCTCTGGGGAGGACGCGTGGGCGCCCGCCTGCTCCCAGGCAGTGACAGACAATGACTGTTATCATAGAATCATAGAATAATTAAGGTTGGAAAAGACCTCTAAGATCATCAAGTCCAACCGTCAACCCAACACCCCCATGCCCACTAAACCATGTCCCTAAGCGCCTCATCTACACGTCTTTTAAATACCTCCAGGGATGGGGACTCCACCACTTCCCTGGGCAGCCTGTTCCAAGGCCTGACCACTCTTTCATCCTAATGTCCAGCTGCACATCACAAACCCCATGTCCTTTCTCAAAGTGGAACCAAAATGCTGCTCTCCTGCCTCGCTAGAGGTTTAAGTTGCTCTCTGCGGTCTGTGCGTGACGGTGCACGGTGCGCGGTGGCGGGGAAGCTGTCACCGGTGCCCCTTCCTAAATGGTTTGGAGTGACCCTCCTTGCTCAGCACCTGGAACTGTGCATCTCCAGATCGCACCTACATATTTTCACATTAAAGTCTGCAGATGACAAATTGTAGCCTGTAAGGAGAGCAGAGTCTTCAGGATCAGCCGATAGTTTGCAAGCGACAGAGTCCAAGCAGAGCTATGGGAGAGGAAGCGGTGCCAGCCCTGGCGCATGCTTCCTCCATAAAGCTGAAGAGTGTTACAGGGACATTTGTTTTGTTTTGTTGCTGTTGACTTTTCTTTAAATCGCAGCATCAGTGCTAGCAAGGCCATTAGGCATCTGGGAAATGATCTCCTTCACGCACAGAGGGTAGTTCAAAAGGTTTCAAGACAACTGCATCTGCATGACACCTCATTTTACTGGATAGAACGTGTTAACAGCTTTACAGGTTTGGAGTCGATGAAAACGAGCACCACACTCAAATCATTTTCAAAGCAGAGTTCTTAACCACTGGCAGCCTGACACACTTCTCCATATGTTATATAAAGTAACTGTTTACAATATGAGCTGGCAAATATATAATATAACTAATAATTAGATGACACTGAAATATGACTCATTTTGCGTGATCTCATATGCATATTTATACCCTTAAAAGTATTACTAGGAAAGAAGAGCAAAAGCTTCTCCAGGAGCACCAGCCTGGCGGGCATGCTGCTGCGGCTCCCGGCCGGGGATTTCTGGGGGTGCAAAGCCCGGGTCAGCCTGGGGTCCTGGGCACTTCTGGGGTGCACAGCCCGGGTCAGCCTGGGGTCCTGGGGATTTCTGGGGGTGCACAGCCTGGTTCAGCCCCAGTGTCCTGGGGCCCCTCAGTGCCCCGTGCTGAGAAGGTGCCCTTGCTGCTGCAGGCGAGGCGCAGCACATCCAGCTCGAGAGGCACCGACATGGGCAAACTGAGGAGCTGCTGCTGTGGCAACACTGAGCGGGATGAGGGTATCTCAGAAGATAGAGAAAAACTGTAGAAAATTAGTAATTCACTGCACTTTGCCGTGGTAAAATGAATTCTGACTTCTACTTCCTAAATCCTTTTCCCTCCCAGAACCAGGCTGGG
>NW_009213996.1:0-3804 GCF_000690835.1 Fulmarus glacialis
ATCCCCTACAACAATTACCCTCCTTTTTTATTTCCCGCTCCTGCTCCCAGAAATTGCTCCACTTTACTTTGGACCCTGAATACAAGTTCTTTGAACTTATTTGAGGCTAGAACACTACACAGTATTATTTCTTCATTTGTTGAAGCAGAAATAAAACTTCATTTTTGTTTTATTAAACTACCTCAACTAGGTGTTTGTTGGAATGCAGTTCTGCTTTCCTGCTAATTATTGCGACGGCTTCTTGCCAGCCATCATTTTGAGAAGTTAAATACTAGCTTCTAGATGAGCAGCAATGCTAAAGACAACAGAACATCATTCTAAAGAAAACAGGTGTCAGAATGAAAGGAAAGCAAAGATTTTCGGTTTGGACAGTTGCCTACAAGTCGTGGCTAAGCAACTCCCTTATGAAGACAAGGTAGGGCTTTGTCGAAATAGAAGTTTGTCAACATCTCAAAACCAGCATACTTTTCATCATGTCAAGGCTCACTCAGTGGAGAACAGCAGTGATATTTTGCATTACTCGTAGGCCTTTGAGAGTGGGACAGAATATGCAGCCAGGAAGAGGTGTCTGGGACAGAGCCAGAAGTAGAGGATAAAGCAAGGCTGAAAACTTGGTGATATAAAATCATAGAATAATTCAGGTTGGAAGTGACCTCAGGAGATCACCTACAGCAACCTCCTGCTCAAAGCAGTGTCAATATTTAATTCAGACCACACTGCTCAGGGATTTGTCCAGTCAGCTTTTTAGTATCTCCAAGGATGGAGACTCCACAGCCTCTCTGGGCAACTTGTGCTAGGGCTTGTTTGTCCTCATGGAAGAAAAAGCTTTTCCTTACCTCAGGTCTGAATCTACCCTGTTCTAGTTCATGACAATAGTCTCTTGTTCTCCTGTTGTGCAACTCCGGTTCCATCTTCTCAGTACCACCTTATAGGGATGGGAACGATGCTCTTAGGTCCCCCCAAAGTCTTCTCCAAACTGAATAAGCCCCAGTCCCTCAGCCTCTCCTCACAGGGCAAGCGTTCCTTCCCCGACCAACTTGGTGGTCTCCTGCTCCACTTTATCAACATCCTTCTGGTAAGGCAGGGGCAAAACTGGACACAGTTTTGCAGACGTGGTCTAACGAGTGCACTTTCCTTGATGAGTAATGTATAGTCTGTTGCAGGCAATGCACAAAGCACAGTAAGATGGTCACAGTTACCAAGAGTTTTCAGGTTGAGCGGCTCACCCTGACAGGTGTGCAAAAGATGGGGAACTATCAACTGATCCAGCAGGACTTTGTATCCTAAGAGCCTTCATCTTTTGGAAACTGGGCATGGTGACAGATTTCCAGTTCGGCTGTGAGACGTGTAGAGCCGACCATGTGGTACTCCAAATCAGGCATCAAAAATCAGCTTTTTTATTCTGAATGGGGCTGGCACTGAGTTTGGTTTCCAGATGGTTTTCTGTTGTGTGTTTCTGTTGCTTAGAGGAACACAGCAAAATCAGAAGGGAAAGCCCTTCCCCACAGAGAAGCAAGAAATCAGGGAAACAGAAGTAAAAATGCGAAGAATAAGGCAATAGCAAGTAAGTTAAGTCACTTTGTGTGTCACAGTTTTCTCAAGTACAGAACCAGCTGTGGAAGCTCTCACTTGTATGCCAAACAATTCAGTGTTTGACTCTCCTGTCTGTAGTAGCTTTGGCTGGAATTTTCCAGTCTTATTTATACAGTTAGATGCAAAGCAGCCAATTAACATGCTTGTTATTTCCTTATTAACAAACACACTCTTTGAAAGGACAGATGCTCTTGTTTACCATCCCCTCAGATTTCAATCAGTCTCTATCGGTGTTTGAGCTCTATGCTATACAAAGTCTGACTTCTTTTGCTCTTTATCTGCTTTTGATATTTAATTTTTCAAACTGCTTGATGCCTGTTTTATTTTTTTTGCACATTTAGAAATGTTCCTTACAGCTCATTGATCTCAAATTCATTCATGAATATCATTAAAAGTCAATGGGAAAATTCAGTTTAAGAATTTGACCCCTAGAGTAACTCTGGCTTCTGAAAGAATCCCAGCACAGCTGAAGGGCACATTAATACAGTGGGGACATGACAAAGTTGAGTTAAAGGACTGCTAACTACACTAACCTTTAACTATTTGACTATGTTCCATTTATTTATTGTATTAGAGCCCGCTTATTACCTAGCAAAAGACAACTCAAATACAATAGGGGATAATGTCAAATCAATAAACTGAAGTGCAATATACAATCAAATGCTGCTTTAACTCCAAGCTGTAGCACTATATGCCATTGTACTGCATAGCTCCAGTACATAGGAGCACTCAATCGTTTAATTTTCGTAGTTGCATGCTTAAAAACACATACTTAAGCACTCTACAACTGGGGACATAATCGCTTATTTTATCTTATTTTCTAATTTCGTCTTTCAAAACAGCAGTTGCAGGCTTAAGAGAGACCAGAACACAACAGGTCCAAATATTCAACTTTCTAGTCTTAACTCTGAAGAGTGCCGAGTATCGTTGACTTCTACAGATATTGGGGAGAGCTGAGGTTATTTAGCAACTTAAAGGATCAAGCCCTATTAAAATTGCAGGAATGTGCAAGACTTCATCGGAAATGTTTCTTTCATCAGGAAAATTTTCTTTTCTAACAGTAGACCATTCCCTGACATCCGATCTCCTGTAACAGTCTGATAGGCAAACACACATTCTTGCAGGTCTATTGTGCTGCTGTGGCCTTGAGCCCGGGCCCTCTGAGGAGACCAACAGAGCAAAGATGCAGCAAGTCACGGAAAACAGGATTCCCTTTGCTGCTCGTACCACCCTGCCTAAGGGCAAGCGTAGGAGGCTGAATCTGGAGCTCCTTCCTGCTGCTGAGCAGCAGTAGCTGGGGCAGAGGAACTGGGGCAGGAAGGCACCTTACCCTCTAACTCTACTGCTCCTTCAGCCCTTGCCTCTTGACCTTGAAGCCATGTTACAGTTTCCTCACTCCTTACCAACTTCTCTCTTTTCCTTCCATCTTACTGATGCAGAATTCAAGCTAATAGTCTTTGCGAGCTTATTACTTTTCACGTCAACTACAACTTTCTTGGCTTGAAGCAGAAACCCAGGAGTCTACAGGCTGTGGTAGCCAAAAGGCCAAACTACCTTTGTATGGACATAAGCAGTGCATGGACAGAGGGGCCAATTAACCTGTGCCCCTAACCCTGCAGAAGTTAATGAACAAGTGTAACGTTACTGCCAGCTGCACTGTAAAAAGGCAAATGTGTGGTTGCAGTGTTCGGACCCATGAAATACAAAGGGTGAGCAAGCAGCATTTTGAAGGGCAGTTTAATTTTAATCACTGGTCAGAGATTTGCGGAAGGCAGAGAAGGCGTTTCAGGCTTGCCACTGTCCACAGTACAACCACGCAGATGACAGTATGGCAGTAAAACACCTTTTTTCGCATGCCCTAGCACAAGGTGGACACAAGCGGAGCGGCATGGACATCAGCAGAGCGCCAACCGGGCCTATCTGCGAGCCTGAGATGCAGAAAAAGTCACAGACTCAAAAGGGGCTGGGGAGGGATGGTGGTGAAAAGGATTGAGAAGGGCAACGAAGCTGGTGAAGGGTCTGGATAGCAAGTCTTATGAGGAGTGGCTGAGGGAACTGGGGTTGTTTAGCCTGGAGAAGAGGAGGCTGAGGGGAGACCCCATAGCGCTCTACAACTACCTGAAAGGAGGTTGTAGCGAGGTGGGGGTTGGTCTCTTCTCCCAAGTAACAAGCGATAGGACGAGAGGAAATGGCCTCAAGTTGCGCCAGGCG
>NW_009213996.1:3843-19834 GCF_000690835.1 Fulmarus glacialis
GTCAGGCCTTGGAACAGGCTGCCCAGGGAAGTGGTAGAGTCACCATCCCTGGAAGTATTTAAAAGACGTGTAGATGAGGCGCTTAGGGACATGGTTTAGTGGGCATGGTGGTGTTGGGTAGACGGTTGGACTCGATGATCTTAGAGGTCTTTTCCAACCTTAATGATTCTATGATTCAATGATTCTATGATTTAGTCTTTCCTCCCATACTGTAGAGCCGATCCTGCCTGTTTGTCACACAGAAAGGGAGAAGGGAGAGAAATCTCCCCCAAACATCGGTATGCAATCTTTCGTGGCTTGCAGTCGCGAATCAGCAAATTCACGCAGACAGACCTAGGCCCGAGTGAGGCTACAGCTTATTTCCGTGCAGGTTATCATACTGTGCACAGGATTTTGTAAGCACAATTATAGTCTCTGACATCCTATCTAAAAAGAGCGGTCACCATAGTAACGCCTGAATCACATGGCACTGCACACCTGATACCAATCAATCTTGAAAACATCTTTATAAAGAAACAGACTTCTGGAAAACTGCAGATGGAGGTTTCTTGTTGAGACTAAGAAGATGCTCTCTTACAACAAAAATGGAAATCGTACCTTATAATCTTCTCTTTTGACTTTCCCTCCATACAATCCCATTCTCTATCAGCTTACAAAGGTGATAGAAAATAAAAAAGGGCAACGGTTCTGTGCTGAAAAGAGTGACAAACAACGAAGTATACAGCTGGCATGTAAATGATAGGCTGCATTTTTCCCCCAGAGCATTATCTGTGACTTCTGAGAATACAGCCGCGCTCTGGTTGCTGAAACAAAACATGAACATGCCCACCATAGTGCCTCTCCACCGTCCCAGGACACCAGATTTCCCCTCAAATGTTAAACCCCAGAAATTTCACCACCTTCTTTCTCCCTTTTTGCTTTCCCAGTCTGCAGTTTAATTTAGTTGATTAGAGTTGTGTTTCTCTGCGTGGGTAAAAGAAGAAGAGCATGTTTAAGGAAATGATGTTTGCATTTAGCTTGGCACCGTGGCTTTCGGAAGTGCAGAGTGCCATCAGCCCTCCAGACACATCCAGCAGCCAAACAGCTGATGAAGTTGCTGATTTCTCTGGGGGGTTTTGGTGGGTTGCTTTTTTTTTACAGCCCGGCTTCACCCTAGCAGCCTTTGGGCTATCTGTGCTGTGCGTGCTGCTCTACCTGTTTCAACAGCCTGCTGCCTCTCGTCATCCTAGCAAGGACACTGCTACAGGTTAATGAAAATAATCCCAGCAAATAACTCATACACAAAGCTCAACCAGCCTCAGCAGTATTTCCAAGATAGTCGTGATATTTCCTATTTGATTCTATCCCAAATTATCGCTACTTTCATTATTTGAAAGTCTACCACTTCTTAATTTTCCTTTGAAAAAGACTGTTTCTGTTCAGATGGCTTCCATCTTTGTCATCTTCCATTCCATCTGTATTTTATTTTTCAAATAAGTCACAGCTACAATAATTTATTTTGACAGTGCTTCCCTTTTAGTTGATGTGATTTCAGAACAGGGGAGCCACTGAATTTGCAAATGCCATTGACTGACAAAAGTTGGATGTCCAACTGCCATGACGCTAGTAACAAACTTGCTTAGAAATTCTTTCAGCATCCTGGAGATGAGTGTAAAAACAACAGGAGTAGACACTGTATGAGTCTAAGGAGGTAATGAGACATCCTTTACTAAGCTTGCTTAAGTCACTAGAACCTGCTCACTCCCTCTTGCCATTCCTTCATTGCTGACCCACCAAGAACAGATTATGTGCACATGAGCTGCTACCACAGGTTGTACTGTCTGTAACGCTTTAGAAGTCAGCGCTAGTGATCATGGAGTCCTATTACACATAAGGAAGTCGGGCTTTAAATCTGCTTTCATAGACTGTGGAAGTTAAATTTATTCAGCTGCACTTCTGACGTGTCTCACAGTAAATGGCATTATTGTTCGACAGGGCAACAGACCCCCATGATAGAAATGTAATGTTCCAAAATCAAAATTAAGATGTCACTAAGAGTTTATTGAGTTTCAAGCTATGCCAGGGCCCAGTTGTGGTTTTCAAACTGCATAGGAATCAGTAGCAAAAGAGATCCATTGATTTTGGCAAGGATCAGAGTGCATACTTCGATTACATCCAGTATCTTTTGCACAGATAAGTGGCAAGGGAAGATCAAGAAAGTGCAAGTGAATTGTTACTGCAATTGAGAGAGCTGCCTGTGGCCTCCTGTGCTTTATCAGCCTGTAGGAAAGAACTCAAAACCTGCCCTTCCCAAACCCTGAGTTTAAAGACAACAAAGTAACCCATGCAGCGAAACACACAAAACCAGTCTACCCTCGTCCTGAAAGAGCTTTGTTGTAAATAACTAACCACGCAGCGTAGCCTGCAAGGCATTCGTACACAGGCACCCAGGAAAAACCCCGTTAAGGAACAGAACATCACATTATACTTGCCACCGGAAAATGACGATTCATTTGTTTTCCATATCCATTTATAATTCAAGGGTCATCATAAAAAAAAAAAAAAGCAGTTAGGGTCAAAAGCTTCACAAATATTTTCATACCTTCTCTAGCAAGTCTTCATATGCTTTTGCTGACAGTAAGATCACAAACCTTTCACCCTTACGCAGCTGACTCAGCAATGCTGTAGAAGCTGTCAGTACTGCAAGTTTTGAAATATATGCTAAACTGATGCTTTCTCTTAAGGTTGCCTTCCTTTACTACTGTCCTTACGTGTATGAACTTCAAACACCAAATACCGGACTGTGGACTTGGCATGTGGCTTTTAGGCTGGGGGGCTTTTTAGTGCTCCCTTAGGAATACAATCTTTATGTAAGCACATCTTCACTGTGACTCTTTTTTTATTCCCTGACGCTGTACAGTAGAAGTAACTAATAAATAGCTTGCCTAAGAGTTATTTATACAAGTGCAAACACAAACCCACTAGATTTGATAATATATTTTCCTTTTGTACTAGTGTAAAATAGTAGTGAAATAAAATCAGCATGATAAAAATTTGGTCTGTAAAAAGCAAACACAATCCGAACAGCAGAACTAGCAAGCAAAACAAGTCAGAAAGTCTGCCTTCTGAGTTCCCCTTTCAGATTCAGACTTCCATTCCTGACACCTATGGTAAAGATTTTCTTGCCCTAGTCCAGTTTTAATTTCTGAGTCTCAGTACTATCACCTACAAGCATTTGACAGCTTTTCTCCCCTCCTCTTTCTGTGTCTCAGAGAAGAGCAAAAAGCAAAGATAAAGCCTGGATTCTCTGACAGGGTTTGTCTTCATGCTGTGATTGATGAGGCTGATGCTGTTCTGAATCTAAACTTGAAAACGTGAAAAACAACATCATCCCTCTGAAGCAGTGAGGAGAACCCACTGTAGGTAGCATATCCTGAAGTTGCTTGAATAGGCTCAAAAGCATTTGAAGACAGAGGCCTGCCTCATAAGAGAGGACTTACGGTATTCATTTACCTGGTATTTAGACTGAATAACCACTAGTTTCTAGCTGTGAAATGTAAAAGGAATTGCTACCTGCTGCAGCTCAGCGCTCCAGGGGAGCGCTCCAGGGGAGAAGGATTTCAGCCAGATGTCCCCAGCGAGACCCACCTCCCCCAGGGAACAGGAGAGGGGCAAGTCACAGGAGAGGACACTCCCCGCCAACCCACATACAAAGCTCCCTTTGTCCCCCGAGACTCCAGGTGAGAGGATGTGTGTGCCTTACCCTCACCCGTGGTGGTTCCCCACCCGTGAAACACATGACCAGGAAATCCACAGGCGTACTGGCCAAGTACAACTCTACGGCAGGTGGGGGACCAGACGAAGCCCTATGGACTACGGACTAAGCCCTCTCCTTCTTAGGCTTCCTATCTATTCCCATGACTGTAATTACAGCATTGCTTTGGCCATAAGAGGCCAACATGCTCTTTCTTCTGAAATATATAAATATGGCATCAGTTTAGACTGTGCACTGCTTTTATAGGACATCTTTAATGTGCACACAGAGCAGCTTTAGAGATTCCACCGTCCTTTTTGTGAGAGGTTTATACATGGTCTCTCCAATGAAAAAATCCCTTATCACAATTCCTCCTGGTCCCTGGGCGACTGTTCCCCACTTCAGCGTGGTGCCTACACAGTCCATGGGGGCTTTGAGAGGATGCACAATGACTTAATCCTCCTCATACAGCCTGTGCTGAACATGAAGGATATTGGCAGGCACGACTTCCACATTGTAAACCCGTATTTGAGGAGTTTATCTTTCAAAAACGGATGGAGCTTATCAGTTTGCACATTTTTACCATTCCCAGACACAGAGATATGTGGGCCCTACATCTGAACAGATAAAGGAGGTTAATTTAATTTCTGATCCCATATTGTAAACTATTAAGCTGCACAACTTGTCATGAGCATTATCTGCAGTGAAATATGTAAAAAAAAAGACAGTTCATGAGTTCTTTTATCAAATTTAAAAAAATGTCTCTAGCTGATCAGTAGGTTAATCTTACGCGTAAGCCACATCTACTTACAGTTGTAGCTCTTTCCTCTACCACTAACTTGCATAAGCAAGGGCATTCTACTACTTTCAAAAGAAATTTCACAGATGCAGAGAGGAAAAAACCTTTTCCATACCCAGTGTTATTACTACATATTGATAAGCATTTCAAACTCAAAATCTGTTCTCAACATTCAGAAATGAGCACCCCAAAGAAGTTTGTTTTCAGCAACAGAAAAACAATTTTTCAAAAACAAGTCCGTCTATATTAATGAGACCTAATTAAGCATCTTTCCTTTAACAATCCTGGCTGTAAGTACCTTACTGAATTACTTAATTTGCAGAACCACTGAATATCTGCACTTCTCATATGGGGGCTCTAAGAACTTAGGTTGAATGACATAGTGTAAAAATCGTCTACTGTCATTAGGCTTTAGTTTTAATTACACAAGTTCAGATGTTTTTGTTAACATATATTTTCTTCAGATCTTCAAATATAACATTAAGGAGCTCTGCACTCCTTCTCAATAGGATCTTAAAAATCACCAGGATTGTTTCTTCTTTCTTAGTTCCTGTTTCATTCTTTGGGACATCTCAATGTATACCTTCTGAAAGCAAAAGAGTAGGTGGATGATCTGAAGGGTGTTCACTGCCCGTAACACCCTTTCTCACCTCAGTATTTCTTTGTGTGCTGAGAGGCACGTGAGCAATGCTTCTGCCTTCAAAACCACTTGCCCTGCAAAGCACTGGGAACACCCCTACATACCTGAAGTGGACAAGAAAGCAATGGCTACAGCTGGGGTAGGGGCAAGGAGGCAATTACACCAGCTGGCAGAGAGCGATGAGGAGGTAGCAGTGACATCCAAAAGAAAGCTGAATTATGGCAGCAGTGAGGCTTGGCTTTGAGAAGACTAGGGCTATCATTCTGGATGTCCTGTACCTTGGCCAGGATCTCTGTCAGAAACCGACACTCTGCAAATTCTCACACCTCCACAGATTAATGGTTTGCTTGCCATTACACATGATCTTAGCATTTCAAACGTCCACAGAATCAATAGGCAACAAATCTCAATTGTTTCCAAGACAGAACTTGCTTGATGTTATGCAGTTGGCTTCAGGGAGCAATTTCTGGATGTCTGTGGCAAATCTATCCTGGATCTGAAAACTGAGTTCAATCTAAAGAGATGATTGAGAGGCCCAGGAGGTAATTAATAATGTTGAGAAGGTCATAAAAAAATTGAAGAAAGTAAGATCTATCAACAGCTATTAAACACAAAGATACTGTACCTGGCTCAAGTAACCCATGAGCTGCTGAGCACTGGACACATGGAGAACATACAGGGGAAAGTACTGTTGTATGTTCACAGCATTTTTCCTAGGCACTTATTTTTTACTTCTCTCAGCAGCAAGACACTGCACAAGATAGCCATTCAATCTGAACCAGTTCAACTGTTCTTATGGAGGAAAATATAAAAATAAACCCCCCACAAATGAAATCCCCATTATGTCAGTTCAAAACAAATGGAAAACTTTCCTCCCCTTCCATACCATAGAGCAGTCCAAGTCATTTAGTCAACACTGATTTAAGAAAACCCTGGACACCCAAGCAGTGGAACAGCACAGCACACCAAGGTTTCTAGTCCGGTGTTTGCTGCCTGGTGCTGTGGTGAGGCAGAACATCAAGTTTCTAATGAAGAGAAGACCACAAAAAACATTTTCAGTTTTGATTTCCACCTCCAGAAGCTGGTGTGGGAGACAACCTCCAACTAGCCCCACAGCAATCCCCTGCAGAGGGGAAGGACTAGTCCCTTCTGAGGCAAGGAGAAGTCAAATGTGTCTGCTGATTTTGGACAGGTAGAAAGCAGAGTCTGAAAGTGGAAAATTACAAGGGTATTTTGGGCTAATAAGACGTTACAGCTTTCCAATGAAAATGGGAAAGGATCCTATTAACTGTTCATTCAGTTTAGTTTTTGATTTCAAAGAAGCATTAGAGAATGAAAAAGCACTCTGAAGATTGAAAGAGCTCAATCAGAAAAGAACATAAGACTCTCAATTTTGTCTTCCTATTAAAACTGTGTGACCCGTCCACTTGTGCTGAACTGCTTGAATGGTAAAATGGGAAGTTTCACAACGCACAAAGAGATGAACACACAGGTGTTTCCATATTGATCACCCCTGAAGCCCAGCAACTCTCCGCTGGTGGCTGCAGAGGCAGCCCTGCAGTGCTGCACGTTGCCCTTCTGAAAGGGCAGCAACAGGAGCAATCAATTCCTAACGCGGTGCTCTTTAAAGCAAGGTGATGCCGAGGAAATTTAGAAGTCAAATGCCCTAAAGAAACACCACCTGCTCTCCTGTCTACAGAGACATCCCTGACATTGGGCAGTCAGGACATGACAATTTATGGCTGTATCTGCCACAAATAAAGCTGTATCAGCATAGATGTGAGAGCTGAAGTCAGCAGTTCCAAAACTAAATCCCTCTTTAAAAACCTCTGATTAGAAGGAAGAGGATGTCAGAAGCCCAGACCCACCCTAACAGCAGCTTGTGGTCACTTGCCAATGTTCAGCTGAAGCAATCTGCTGGCCCACAAGGGCTTGCCAAAGGTTGAACAGCATTTGGAGGTGAGGGGAAGGCGGTCCCAGGGAAGACAACAAATCATATCTGATCCCCAAAGAGGTGGAGAGGGACAGCAGAGGCGGAAAAAGGTTTTCTTCAGTCTTTGTTCTTGAACTATATAGGCCAGACACAGCCACAGCCCAAGGGGTTCCCTGAGGGTTAGCGTTGCACCTCTTAGCTCTCCCTGGAACAACAGCATCTCTGCAAAGAGCAGGGGAGAGAAAGCAGGAATCATTAAACCCCATCCCTAGCCTCTGCATACTTCATTATAGCTTCATCCATCAAACGGGATTTTTACGATCGCTTTGCAATCCCCTCTGCAAAACTCCTTGGTGCTATCAGTAGGGGAAAACATCATGAAAACACAGTATTTATATTTGCATGTAGCAAATAACAAAAAAAAAATGCGTAACTGACATCAATGGCAGAAGGATGATAAGCCTGAAGCCTTGACGATAAGCCTGAAGAGAAGCAAGTGTTTGAAAACTACTGTCCTACATCCAGAGTCACTGCTGAATCCACCATCCCTCCCCAATTTCATGTCATTTGATCATCGCACTTGCTCCTCCCTTTCCCCCACCCAAACTGTTCTGCACAAGAACCTATTGCATTTGTTAGCATAAGGGTCTCCATCATGCAGCCTCTAAAACCACATGTGCTAACATTTCTTTTAACCTAACAGGCTGTGACTGACCACATGTTACTTCACATCTGGTATCACTGAGATCAAACCTGAAATAAAACAACGGAAGGAAGCCTTGGCACACTATGTATCCAAGGATGTCACATTCATGATAACTGAAGGTCACCTCCGGATTCAGTGTGCTGTGAAACCAAACCTCAGGAAATCTGGTGGTGTTCTTGCTCTTCTCTCTGCCGTGTATACCACTTAAATGATGGGAGACTACTTACGCAGCTTTTAGCAGCCTGTAAGTGAACACAATTCTGATGTTAATTCCCAGGTATTATTCCTGGTCCATCTCTCTCTCATGTATGCATAGCAACAGCATTCCCTCTGTTCATTCCCGGAATGAAATCTTCCCTTTACCCATACTGAGGAAAAGGATGAACCCACTGGCTCATTCTGACCACAGTTCACGTGTCAATGCTCTACACAAGGATATATTTGGGCCACACATCAATCAACCATGCAGCTTTACTGCGACAAGCAGGCAGATCTACAGATTTTTTAATCGCCCTTGGTATGAGGATATCACCAAAGAAAAAGCAGAGCCAGTGTACCACTGTGCTGCAGAGATCCATCTGAGAGGCTAATGTAGCCAGGCACAATTTATAACAGATATTCTGAATTATATCAGAAGCCAAATTCACCCTCATTTACCCTCAAGCTCAACAAGGCAGAGAGGCACCAATAGAGGAGTCTACCCTTCAAGTCCTGGGTGGTCCACTCCTTAGGCCTTGATGAGCTGTGGGTCTAAGCTGGCTAAAAGTACCTCTTGAGGCAGGAAACTCTTCTTGAAAGAGCTGCTGAAAAGTTCTTCTAAGGATGCACTGCTTTCAAAGAAATGCATAAAAACCCAATAGAAATAGAAATAGAGTAGGATACATCTCACAGAAATGAAGGGACACATGGCATAAGCCTCAGGATTTTGTGTATTCAGCCAAGTTCCCTTCAGAGTTTTATTCAAAATCAGAAAAATATTCATGCATAGCATTCAAGCATGCCCATTCCCACTAAAGGATGTCCAAGCTCTACAGCCAACTTCTCATACAATGGTCTGAGTTTTCTCTCACTATTTGTCCTTAGTGATTTTTTGCTTCTCCAAAGAATTCTGAGGGCAGCATGAAGGAGAAGAGACAGCAGGTATTTAGCAGTAGTATCACGTCTGTTGGAAGCACAAAAGCTACCCTGCCACAAATACCATTGGTCAGGCGTTTGTGCCTAATGCCCAGGCTCTTCCTACCACATGTTCTTCTTAGGATGCATCGGTCAGCCAGTCCTGCATGGTCCTCTCAGTTTTCGTGCTCACTGAATTTCATGAGGTAATATTTGATTCTTCAGAGATGTGCGTTTGGAACACATCTGGGAGCTGACTGTCAAAATATTCAATGTATATTTGAAAATTACATCTCGATGAAGAAAAAGGGAGGAACGTCTACAAATAAACTACTCTCCTATTGTGGTCTTTCCGCTACAGAATTGGAGGCTGAAAAATGGGTACCAGATATGAAAAACTGACAAAGACAAAATAACTTTGTCAAAGGAGAATGAGCTGCAAGTTCACACTAAGTCCTTTACCAATGCAAGTGGAAGTCTTCTTTGAAACTGTAAATGACTATAAAAAGAAAAATCAAAGTCAGGATATACCAATAGCCTTTCTAAGATTTCATACAGCAAGAAAGTATGCTGAACATACATACCCAGGAAAGCTGTATTTAGCAGAGTGTTGTTTCAGGTTGCTTACTAAGTGACCTGAAATAGTTCAATGGAACCGGAGTAGTTCAGTGGCTGTAGAGAAGAATAAATTGAGTGAAGCAAAAGTGCCCAGCCGTTGCGATGGCAGAATACTTGCGTATGTAAAACCTGCACTTGCGTTGTGCAGCAGGTTTTATATACGTGCGAGTAAATGTTTCTAGGATCATACACTTTTTCACAAACAATTAATTTCCATCACCCACTTGGCACAACTGAATCCAGAACACGTCACTCATTTGCCTCATTAGAAGAACATAAACTCCTCAGTCTTTCAAGAAACTTCCCTGGTGATACGGTTGTTTGTTCTGCATTTTGTAAGCTTCGTCTCACAAATCAGAAGGTAACATTTTCCCATTTTGTTGTCAGGGGTGTCACAGATTAGAGGACAAGCCAACATTTCTTGGTAAGCACACCCATGTTCTAGTGGCCTGCTTTACAGGCATTGCGAATGCTGCAAATGCTCTTTCTCGAGACTGAAAACGGTACTGCTGGCCTCTGCGTTTCCCTTCTCCAGCATTAAAAAAAAGGGGAAAAAACCTGGGTTGAGGCAAACAGGTGAATGTGAAAGTTCTGGGTGCAGATCTCCAGACGTTGCAGAGCCAGCGAGGAGGTCTGTGAGAAAGCCCACCTCTACCTCACAGACCCCCAGCTGAACGATGGCCTCCAGCCACAGGGGAGCACTTCTGACACAGGATGCCCCATGACCAACTGGCAGAAGCCTCATCACCAAACCACAGCATGGAGAGATCTATGGGGTGCCACAAACTAAACCCTGGCACTGATCAGCTCCGACAGCCAGATGTGGCTCATCAGCAGGCTGGAGAAAATGCCAAAGAACGGTGCAGCTGCTGGAGCAAGCCCTGTGCCACAAACGGCCACGAAACCACCAAGCTGAGGTGGAGGAGTGAGGCTGAAGCCAACGGTGTGAACGCTCAATAGATGCGATACGACAAGCAGCAGACAAACAGCTGTAGACCTTTCTCCCTTCCCCATGTCCCACGCTCTTGGATGTGGAGAAGGAGGTACTTGCTATGCTGCTGGGAGGTACTGCTACACCGCACATCAACATCTGGGATTTGTGGAAGCCCGTTCTGGATTAACTGGGTAGCTGCCCTCACCACTCAATCCCAGAGAAGCAAACAGAAATGAAAAATCAGGGTTACATGGTAAAAATGCCTTTCCAAAATCAAGTTATAAAAGATAAAAAAAAGAGGTTTAAAAGAATTGCTGAATTAGAAGTAATCAATTTGGTGGTGTAGTAGAAAAGCTCTTTTGATCGGTTTGGGTTTTTGTTTGTTTTTTTTAATCTGAACCGTCCATCAACCTAAAGCTCCGTACAATTCCTACATTATCTGAGTAGGCACGGCTGATTCAAAGCAAGGATTAGTAACAAATCTGTGCCATCCCAGAGCCATTAAAACTGCAAGTTAGTGGATGGGAAAAGGGCAGATGCATCTGATAACTAAAATGACATTTCTTACAGATTTCCACGTTTGATTACCAGTATCTGTTCTGGTTATACAGATCCACTGGTACACTGTAACATCAGAACTCTTCCTGAATTGTGGAGATGAGAATAAGACAGTCTCTACCACCAAAACAGGAGAAGCCTCACAAAGTGCAATTCAGTACTGCATATGCAGTGCAAAATAGTGCAAAACCATTGGTACAATTTTATTATTCTGAATAGTGAAGATACTTTAACATACCCTATTAAACCCAAGCGTCAGTACCAGTCCCAGCATTAAACTGTTGAATACGGAGCAGTCTTTCCGTGGGAAATTTATGACCAGAGAAAATGTTCTAGCCCTGGTATTTTTATAGCATCCATTCATTTTTTAATGGAGGAGGGGGTGATCCAAGATTTCAAAGGCTATTCGAAGCGTCCTCTACCTTGAAGAAGGAAAGTAACCTGCATCGGGACACCTGCCACAGCTCCCAAAACATGAGATGGCAACTGGGTACAACTGCCGTCGCCAAGGCACATTCATTTAGTCAGCCACCGTTCTCCTCAATAGACTAGGAGAGTATTCACAAGGTCTCATTAGATTCATCCTGCCCATTTTGGTTATAAAACCAAACGATCCCAACCTTTTATCTCACTCCTCTGCCCAGTATCATTGACATCCGTTGTCAAAGCCACGGCGCACAGCCCCAAGGTCAAACGGCACGCAGCAGACCGTGTTCCCCAAGCTGCCCCCCTGCCCCGTCACCCCAGCTCTGCCCCGTCACCCCAGCTCTGCCCTGTCGCCCCAGCTCTACCTTGTCACCCCAGCTCTGCCCTGTCAACCCAGCTCTACCTCGTCACCCCAGCTCTGCCCCCTCCCACGGGCAGCTGCCTTTCCCAAGGTGTTCCAAGTGAACATCCCGCAAACTCAGCACCCCAGACAAGAAGTACAGACAGTTCATGAGCTATTTTCCGGCGATTTATTGCCCAATGCAGCATGATCCGAGAAAAAAAAAAAAAAAATCAGCTGTTATTTTTTGTTCCTCTAATTTAGAAAATGAGGGTGCAATTTCCTCCAGAAAGCAGATGCCACAGAATTAGTGGTGGTTTTTTTCCTGGTATTTTGTTCACAGTTTAAACATTCAAATTGGAGTCTCAATAAGTGTTTGTTGAATGTCTAGCACAGTTAAGCTCTATTTTTATCTAGAGAAGTGTCATTTCAGATGTCACAGTTCACCAACGAATGCTGAGCACCACGTTCGTGCAGGGTGGCATTTCGCCTAGGATCTACAACTCCAGAGCTGTTACTGGAAATGCCTTTTTCTCCTGAGCGGCAGCTTTTTCACTGAAACAAAATTAACAATATAACACATGACTGCAGCTCCTCAGCAGCTTCCATTTGCAAACAAACTGGTGCTAATCTCTGTCAGATCCCAGCATCGCCGTCTCCTCAGCTTTCCTTCCTCCTCACCCTCCCTCCCTAAATTCAGAGTCACAAATCTACAGGAAAATGTGTGAAGACACTTCCTGAAGAGATGTAAAATGGAGAACGAGCGTCTGCTATGTTCCTCACTCAAAATAACCCTATGTGCCTTTTATACAGTCCATATGCTTATTTTCTTAACAATTTTTGAAACCCCCATACTGATACCAGACATGACCATGTCCTAACACTCCTTCCTCAGCTTCAGTTTTTCGCCCCCCCCAAGGATTCTCTCCTCTGAGCAAACCCAGAACAGCTCCAGCCGCTCCCAGGTTAGGTACTGGCTGTGCTGGCACTCTGCAAGCGCAGCTTCAACACCACCGAGCTGTTTTTAGCTCCCATGCTGCCCGAGGCTGAGCATCTTCCCCCTCACCACATCCCATTTAGTGATGAGCCATCAATCCTCCTGCTTTTGAACCCAACACTCTCTCTTATGAGAGATCGGGCCTTAAAAAGGTCTCCATCAAAAGAGCATGTCTCTCTGTATGCTCCTAGCAAGACCTTTGCCCCAAAACATAGGAGAGGTCAACACGGACACTAGAAAATCAGAACTAGGTCTCATCCTGCACAGGTTTTGTTCAGCTGTCTAGATTGGCTCGTTGTCTGACGGAGCAGTTCAGACTGGCACGGGAGGAGTGGAGCCAGATCCCCCTGCCAGCTCCTGCTAAGACATCTGAACAGATATCCCCATTTTGGGAGAAGTTTAATTTCAAGTGGTAATTATGTCCCACCTTCGATGGGCTCCTGCTTTTCTCAGCCTAAACTGCTGGATTGCCTCGCTTGTTACAGACACAACTAACCGATCCGCTGCCATTTATACGTCAAATGTGACTCCCATCAGATGGTAGCTCAGGCTGTCAGCCTCGCTTTTCTTCCTCTATGAAATACTGACATTGGAAAGTCTTAACAAGGAAATAAAGATTTCAGGAAATCTCCTTCACTCCAGAGACGGCAGTGCTGGCTCTTATCTCTGCTCCCCAGTTCTCAACCAGGAACAGTGCAGGAACACATGCATTCGTTCCTACCCTGAATGGTAGCTCTACAGAAAGCTTTGGACTGGAAATCCCAGCTTTTTGGTGGCTTTAATCAAATGGAAACAAGGCACAGCATCGGGATGGGGGGGAGTGGTGGTGGGGAGGGGCTGCGCTGTCCAAAATTTAAATTGACCTTTTTTTAATCTGCTTTGGTTCACCTCCGATCTTACACATTTTTTCCTAAGTTTTGAAAAGGTACAGAAATGAGGCCAAGATACAAATTTAAACAAATAAATTACCACTTCCTTTCAAAATCTATGCTTAGAAAACTTACATAGTTAAAATATTTATAGTAAGAGCTGATCAAGCGCTTAAGTATACTTAAAAAGTTTCCTTTTTAAAAGAATTATGTCTCTGAATCTCATCTTTCAGTTCTTCCAGAGTATAAATTTTCATTTAATTTTAAGCAATAGAACTCCAGGTTCTAGGTTTGATAGAAATTTAAAGAACAAGCATCTTTTAAGATCATTATGGTGTGAAGTTTTAATTGATTTTTTTTGGTAGTCAGAATCAAGAGGCAGATATCACTCCACGTGGACTTGCAAAATAGGTCAGCTGGGTAAATTTGTTCAGCTTTCTTCTACGCTCTTTAGACGCTTCACCAATTACTACTTCTTTCTAAAGAGGCCTCCAAATTTGTTTGTTCTCTCTTCATACGACGTAATTTAACTCTCTACAAAGGCTGGCTTGTTAACCAGTCACTTAATGAACACGGTGAATATACAGTTGAATGTCTTATTATTTGTGTTCAAGATAGCTAAGTTTCTGTAATAATATTCAATTTCCATGGTAAGATGCATGAATTGTTATCATTCACTGAAAACAAGAAATTGTCTCTCCTTAAATGTGATTATAGCAAATAGGTTTCCACTTGGAATTATTTTAATAATCAGTAAAGGTAAATGAACTAGTATCGTGAATTAATGTGAATTAATATTTATTTCTTTTACTTTCAAAACTTGCTAGAACAGAAACAATACACTGACTCTATTGGGAAATCTGTTTGAGAAACACATCGTCCCATTTATTCTGTTTCACTTTGAAGTGCTACTTCCAGATAGTTGTAAGTAATGAGAATCTGAAACGAAAGAAGGAACGTAAAAGTGAGCTAGCCCATTAATAAAAGGAACTGCGTGGACAGTGTATACACTCTCTTCAAACTATAAGTAATAAAACTACAAATTCAGAACAGAAAAAGCTAGCATCGCCTTTTCAGTAAGTCTTCTTCCTAAAGGCATCGTGTTCTGGCTCTATGCTATACGCCTTCCACGTTCAAGTGGAGAGCTTCCAACCACGTCAATAACAGGAAGTTTCCATTAGGAATCGGCTGAGATTTAGTTTTATTCAGTTCAATTCCTTCCACAATTCCAGCTTTTCCAGCAAACAAATGCAAGTTCAAGGGGAAAGAAAACAAATATTCCTCCAAGCCTCACACGCTCATTTTCTTAAGCTTTTTTAAGCTCTCCGAGGTAAACAGCAAGCACTTTGAATGACAGTTTCTGAGTAATGATGGGGAAGAGCGAGGAGGTGGTTGAAAGCACCACTGGCTTCTTAATGCAAACTTTTATACTGCTCAGGGAACACATGTTCAATCACTGCTTATGAAACAGCTTTGACAACACGGAGAGGAGCTTTTTGCTTGATGTTTGTTTAAGTGAGACTATGTCTATTTTAGAAGCAATTGCTTTTATTTTACTTTTTTTTTACATTTTTTTGTTAAACAGAAGCAACCCACAGTCTTAATAACAGATTAGTGAGTGGCTGACTTCTCTGGAGATTTCATTATCATCATGTTTCACTGCACTCCGTATCTTCTGAGAAGACACTTAGAGAAAATATAAGAAGGGGAGTACAGAATTTATAATACCTGAGCTTCCCAATAAGAAAAACAAGCGAGACATATTAGAAGAACCCCCACCGAGGGACGTTTCTTTAAAATGTCAAAATCACACCATTGCACATGATGCCTACTTCCAAGAAAGCAATAGGATCCGCGTTTCATTTTTGAACACAGAACATAAATATCATGTTAACACTTTAGCAAAACATGTTTACAGAAATCCCTGCATATTTATGGTACTATATTGTGCCTTGGAGAAAGCTTTTCTTAAATGAACAAAAGCAGCAGCAAACTGAATTAGACTTGAAGCCTGAAACAGAGCACGTGCAGCACACTTAAGAAATTATTTTACAATATTGCATTTAACCGTATTTAAGACAGATTATATTGGCAAGATATTTAAGGCAGGGACTGCAAACCACTATGCTGTTGTAAGCATCTATTTGCTATTTCTTATTAAAGGTACTGTCACTGGCCTTCTTTCAGTCTGGGAAATAAGGATCCCTCTTCCCTGTTACATTTTTCATGCACAGATGGTAACTAGGACTTTGCAGCAACTTTTCAGAGGCTCAGCTTTGAACTTGGGATGATAGGATCGCAGGACAGCTCAGGCTGGACGGGAGC
>NW_009213997.1:0-19041 GCF_000690835.1 Fulmarus glacialis
ATATAAAATAATAAGAAACACCTTATATGTATCATTTACTGTCTATTTTAACACTATCATTCTGAATGAGAGATCTAGAAGGTCAATATAGCAAGGTTAGGCATATAAAATATAATCCACAGCTTTTTTTTTTTTTAGTATCATTATTACTTTAAGCATTTTTCATCTGACAATTTGCTCTCTGCCCCTCTCCTTTTTTTTTTCCAAAGGGAACAAGCTGTTTCAAAGAAGACAAAACAAAAAAAAGTGTAGGCTATTAGCCAAAACCAACTTTTTTTAAAAAAATACAAGTGTGTTATAAATGTACTTTATCAGTCTTGCAAAGCAGGACCAACCCAAGTTTAGCTACTTGCTACAAGGAGCAACAGATAGAAGTAGCAGTATGGAAGCTCAGTATAAATTAAAAACAGCTTTGATACCAGAGAAAAGCCCTTTACCTTAAGTGGAATTAACATTGCTCTTACCATCCCTTCCATGTTCCCCCAAAATCCAGCACTTCCTTTATTTTTTCTCTTCTATATTAAAAAGGTTTTTCATAGAATCACAGAATGGTTGAGGTGGGAAGGGATCTCTGGAGGTCACCTGTTCCAACTCCGCTGGCTCAAGCAGGGCCACTCAGAGCAGGTTGCCCAGGTCCGTGTTTAGATGCCTTTTTAAGATCTCCAAGGATGGAGACTCCACAACCTCTCTGGGCAACCTCTGCCAGTGCTCAGTGTGGGGGGGCGCTTGGGGAACAGTAGTGGCAGTAAGCCACTAAATGAAATGTTAAACAGGGATTTCCCAAAGCCATATTACATCTAGTACAGGCAACACAAGCCTTTGCTCCGAGGCAACCCGTGGTTATATCCACTTTCAGAGTTACACTGCAGTGGAAATGGGAAGATGGAAGATCTTTTTGGTAACAGATAGACCATGACAGCTATTTCACATGTAGAAACTCTAGCTCAGCGAAGGTTGCCTACAGGAACCAATAAATGTGTACTGAACAGGCCTGAACACGCATCCTCTCTCCTTAGAGAAAAAGGTGCTAGCTCTGACGTGAGTAGTTCACTAATCATGAAAAATGTGGGCCTCTGATAAACAAGTGATGTTTTAAGTGCCACGTAACATTCTTTTTGGCCGTTTTCTGGACTGTAAGCTTTTACAGTTCATATCATATTTGTTAACAAAAACAAACTTTCTGATACGAGAGATTTATATAATCATAGTTCTAGGAGTTACAAGCCTTCAAAATAGTACAAAAATCTTCATCCCTGCTTTAGCTGTAGAACTGCATGGACATATATCCCATGTGCTTCTCTAAATATACCTTGGTATAGAGACCAAAATGCAATTTCAAAATAATCATGTAAGCAGAACATGAAGCATTATCAATCACCTTAGGTCACTAAGATACACTGAGATTTAGGGCCTGCACTAAAGTTTTCAGGAACATTTAAGCTATGTAATTGTGTTACCATTGACACAGTATATGGCATATTTGAGAGAAGACTCCAAGTGTTACTATTCCTGCAGGAAATCCTGGTGTCATTTCCAAGTGTGTGGTGTAGTCACATAGGTGTCAGTTGCAAAATGTACAGGCAAGTCTTTGCTATCAAAAAGGGTTTCATGCAAGTTCCTCAACTGCGTATTTTTGAATCTATAAACTGGGAGGGGTAGGGGGGGTGGGGGGAAGAGAAGAGCCATAATGCAGTACAAGAAAGTAGTTAGATAATGAAATAGGGTCCACAACAGTGCATCTCCCTACAAAACACTCCATTAATGTTACTGCATTCTCTATTCTCAATGCTGAAGAATTTAGAAAGTTTCTTCAAGGACAAAGTTATCTGAGCACATCCCAGCAGGCCTTCAACATCCAAGCTGACCAATAGTTTTTACTAGGAGGAAACTTTATAGTATACATCTACATGAAAAATGAGAAACTATAATGCACCATAGGTAGCAGCTCTAGACTCCTTCACTCTTAGAAGGGGCATACATGTGTGGTATGTTCAAACCTGGTGACAGAACACCTCATTCACACTGGGAATTATTACTCATTTAAACCAGTTTACACTTTTGTAAGCTGTATAGAAAGCTAAAAAGGCATCTAAGAAACAACCAACTCACACAAGTGTCACACTACCTATGACAACTGCCAGTTGGGAACTACTCCACAAAGTTGATCCCTGGAACAAAATGTTCCAGAAAGAGAGAGGAGCAATACATACCTTTCAATATAGTTTTGAAAGTTAAAAATAAATTAACAGCCTTCTAGTCACATGGCAACTTGTTTATACAAATGCATTAATCTTCCCTGCAATCATGTCTCTACTCCAGAATAAAAAGAATTTTAAGGTGATTTATTAGCATGTAGTACAAAGAATAGACACAAAAGTAGTATAAAAATGAAAAAAAACAATCCCTGCTGCTTTCCAGCAGAGACATTCCTGAACAAGAACAGAACTAAAGATGCTTGTGAAGAGGAATCCGTAACAATTTAAGAAAGCGTCAGAATTTACGTGGAGGATTCAGCCAAGTTACATGTTGCTTCAGAATAACCCTGTCATCCTAATAAGAACTGAAATTTCATGAGGACTAAAGATCCCCAAGGGTGAAACCATACATATGTCTAAATACAGATCATTTGTACATACACCTTTTCTTCTGATGCTGTAGAATGCATGCCATTTAGACATCCAAAGCAATTCCCAACACATCAGACAAACAGAAAGCTTTAGCCCTCCATTAGAAGTGCCCTTATGATTTATTTCAGGTTATAAATATATTCGAAACCTTTAGGTTTTAAGTAGCTACCATCACTAAAATGGGAGTTCCACTATGGACAAAAGGAAGTGATTCGCCTTCCTTCCAACTAAGTCCTTATCCTAAGCAAAGGCATGCTCTATTATTGTAGAAAGCCACAGAAACTGATAAGAAATCTACAACCAGTCAGAAAATAAAATACCAATAATATAGTATTTCAATAACCAAACACATTTCAGTACATGACAAAGGTTTGTGAACACTAAGCTAGAAGTTGTATCAAGTTACCTTAGCTTCCTAAAGTGCCATCCTGGATGTGAACAATAACTTAGCCACTGGCACTGAAGTTCAGACGATAGTCCTATTACACAAACTGCAATAGGAATAATTATTAAATGGACAAATTCCCCCCTCCCGATCCATGAATCCAGAAATAAGTTAATGCTCCCACATAGCAGCAAACACAGTCTGTGAACTGATGATCAAACTAGTTTCAGGAATCAAAATATATCCTCTGCAAGTTCTTGATGTTACTTCACAGCAGTAAAAGAGGGCCATGAGCACTGGGTCATCATAACTTGAGCTGCAAGATGTAGCCCCATTCTTGCAGGTACAATGGTTAAAGAGTCAAATCAGTAAAAATTCAGTAGAAGAATTCACCAACTGCCCACGAACATAAAAATATGCTCTAACTACAAAGCAAGTAGAAAATATCATGAAGTAGACAACTTTAGGGGGTGAGCGCTACATCCTAGCAATTGTCAATATCACTAAGATGAAATGAATATTCATTTAATGAATTAAGGGAACTTTATTTGGTTCTACTAGATCCAAGTTGCTTGCAAATACATGAAAAATAATTGAATTTCCAAGAAGGATTAGTATATTCAGAATATCTGAAAGTGGACGGACAAGTCACACCATGGTTTTAGGGAAGAGACATGCCTTCAACAATTATCCTTATGTCTTGCACAAATGCGCTTCTTCTGTGCAAGCTCTCAACAACTAGAAAACACTGTCAATTTAATTAGAAAGCTCGCTTGCATGGAAACCAAGAAATTACTTGAAATTATCTTCTAAAAAAGATGATTTCAGATATTTAGTCTTAGTCTTGCTTAGACTAAGACTAGTCTTGCTCAGACTAAGGTGTTATAGAAACTTAATAATGAATAAAAATAAACATTTTTTATCACAGATTTCCATGAAATGAAGCAGAAATAGATATTAAAAAATTATTGTATTTAAATACACAGGAAATATTCTCATTCATATCAATTTAATTTAGAGAACATAGGTAGTATTACTGAGTACCATCACTCATCTCTTCCCCTGCAGTGTCTGAGAGAACTTAAATTCCCTCTTTCAACTACTGCTTACTTTTGCTGATCAACAATGACTTGTTAGTAACAGTCAATACAATACAACAGAACATCCCCCTCAACAACAAAATGAAGGCTACCAAGTCGGCCTGGTGACAAGCCCAGTATCTCTCTACAACAATGACATTTTTCTGAGGAGAAGCAATTTTAGTACTTCTCAGTGTTACACTGCCACAAGACAACCAACCTCATCTACACAGCTTGTTTAAACTCACAAAGCTTAATAGCTTCCAGAACGGTCATTTTGATCCTTACTGGCTTCTGTTGAAGACTTCTAGTTCCCTAATAGTTATTTTTGTAACTGACACTAGCTCAAATACGATGCTTCCACAAAAGGGTAGTTTAACTTCTCAAAGTAGGCAATTACCAACTAACCAGTTTTGACAAAAATATTTCTCAGTCTATCCAACTATTGAAAATCATTATTAAGATTAAAGACACAGGAAAGGAAATAATCTAGAGGCTAAAGATAGACCAGACAAATTAACAATTTGGTCCAATACCTGCACTCCCCTTGACTGACCTAAATGCATCAGAAAGGAAAAGTGAAACCCAAGGACTCACAGACCTAAAAACCCAGGCGTGCCACAGCACACATAGCAAGCAAGTTCGCAGAGCCCAGCAGTGGGGAGATCAGGAGCAGCCTGCAGCTGGGAGAGAACAACAGGACACACTACTTGCTGGTGTAGACATACGAACAGCAGTAGAGCCAAGACTGCAACACCTAACACTAAATATGCAAGGGCCACACTGAATATTTTTCATGGAATGTGGGGTTTTGGGTTTTTGGTGGTGGTGGTGGTGTTTTGCATGGGTTTTTTTTGTTCTTTTTGTTGTTGTTGTTTTTTGATTGGTTTTTTTTTTGTGTGTGTGTGTTACTTTTTTTTTGCATCAGACTAGTTTTACTAGACTACCAGCTCACAGGACCAAATACTGGACTACAATTTCTAATGAGCATCCGTGCATTCCTTGAGCATATCTTCCAGTTCAGCCTCATCTGAAAGGAATTCAGTTTGCGTACTCCCACACGAAAACCAGACTGCAGTAAGCAGAGCTAACTTCTGTAACATACTCCTGATCCAAACTAAGATGCCAATGAAAAAGTCAAATATTCTTGAGTTATGATACAAGAAGAGCACACAAATGGATCTCACAGACATGCAACAGTGTTAGCTTCAGCTGCCCCTGTAAGTTATGACGTACTCCTGCAGTGAGGCATGCTCTAGGTTCCATATATTCCCACTGTTAAGATACACCTTTCCTTGGAGCTGCAGTGATCTGCTGAAGACAGCACAAACTGAGCACCACTGCATAGAAATATCTGGCCAGAAAAATCTAAATTAAAGTGTTTGATTCTCTTAAGAAAGCAAGTCCTGATTCTCTTAAGAAAGCAAGTCCTGATTCCTTGTTAACCAGTCAAAACAAATTTTATCCAGTTCTCCACTTCTTACGTCTCTGCTCAAGATGCTTCCTGTTCAGTGATGAATTAAAAGCAGGTACGTAAGGCTAGCACTAAATCAGAGAAGTGCTGGTGCTGTGACTCAGTAAGCACCAACTGAAAACAAATGCTTCATGTGTTTCCTTAACCATAGGTGTAAAACAAACTTTCTCTTATCAAACAGAAATTGTTACAGCTTAATAAATACGGAGATAGCACCAGTAACAGCTAGCAGTTTTTGCTAACAGAAAAAGAAACTCAGGAAATACTCAACCCAGATACACAATACAGACATGGTAACCTTGGTCATTACGGACATCTTTGTGTACCTTAACACACTTAAATAAAACATCTCTTGACAATTACCTCATCATATTTCTTATCTTGCTATTCCTTCAATACCTTTGCACCCAAGATCAGAACTGAGACAGTGGAATTCAGATATACTCACAAGCCAAGATTGGATTAGAATAGAAATATCCTGTGTTTTAAAAATCAGATTGTATAAAGTTAAAATTTTAACTATACTAAGTCATTCATTGCTTACAATTTATAAATTATTAACTACAACACAAGCGTACAATCTACTCAGTGTATGAATGCTTTTAATGAATATTTTTAGTTTATGTATGATATAGTTAAGAAGCTAGCTAGATAAAATCCCTACCCAAAACCAGTTTGTAAGTTATCACCAAAAGCAATTCCGTTGAAATTTTGGTTATCAGACACATTGCAAGCATTCAAGAAACCAAGCACTGCAAAGAGCTACTGAGTCAGAGGCACTAAGAAAAACACAATCTACTAAAAAATCATTGAAGTTCACTTGTATCCAAGAAGCAAATAGCACAGTAACAAAATCAGTTCGAAAGCCAATGAAAGACAGTGGCTCATTGGTAGTAAAACTAGTAATTTTGTCTACAGAGAATCTGTCCCAATTTTAAGAAACAAGGACTAATGTAGATATGTTCTCATGTAGTCACACTACATATTAAAAGTCTGCTTCTGAAGCTACTGTTTATGCAGAGATTTGCTTGGCTATTGAACTTAAAACTGATCAGCCACCTTGGTAATCAGCAATCCACAGTTGTAACAGTAAAAATGCCCAGGGCAGAAAAAGTCTAAAGTAAGCACAATCCAACCATATTCTTCTATACCTTTTCATGGAAAACTTCTAAGGAGGCACAGGTGTTAGATGCCATTTCAAGTGATGAACTTGTAAAATAAGTAAGGTACTTTAGATCTTACCTACGAAGTTAGCTTAAAATATTGCATTTGTTTACATTTTTATATATACATGTATGTAGGCATGCATACACGAATATATCTCCCTTCATTGATTTGCTATACCAAAAAGAACACATCCATGAGGCTATGGCTTGTGTATCTGTCAGTTTCTAAAGGTATCCTAAAATGCTTTTGGGAAAGGAAACAGCCAGCCCTGCCTTAGGGGGCACATTTGAAAGACATAGCTATCAGTATGAGCATCTTAAAGCCATTGCATCACAACAAGTGTAGACATTGAGGCTGACTGCTCTATGGTAAAGTGATTGACAAGAAGAAAACAGCTGCCTTTGCTAATGTATGTTCTTAACCTGAATGCCCTCAAAAGTCAAAGTCTGGATTTTAGTAGGCTTTCTGAAACTTTAAGCTTTTACCAGTCCCTTCTTGATTGTCTGGAGTATTTACTATCTTCATGATTACAGTGAACTTGAGTTCTTAAGTTGTCTTCTCCGAAAACAGTGAGCCATATCTTGTCTTCTACACTGGAAATGCAAACATTTCCTCTAGAGAATTCTTGATTAAAGCTAGTAGACACACCACAATTTCCCAACAGGATGTTATATTAACCAGACTTTGCATGAATGCACAGAGAAAGACTATTTAGAGAAATATAAGTTCTTAATAATATAGAAAACTTTCACAAAAAAGTGAGGCAGCGTGAATTCCAGTCTTACAAATCTGACAAAGTGTTACTTGAGGAAGTTACAGTACAGACAGCAGAAATTTGCACTGTTTTAAGAATACATCACACTAAAAAAGGAAATTTTAGCAAATTTTTAATCTTCATAGAAACCAAAGAAAGCTGCAAGACAAAGTACATACTTTTACATGGGTGCTGATGATAAAGAGCTTAACCAGAACAATGGGAAAGCTAGTGGAGCTATATGTTTAAATAATTTCTATGATTTACTACTTACCGTATCCCATATCTGAAGCTTTATCTGTTTTCCATCAATAGTTATCATTCGAGCCCCAAATTCTACACCTGAATAGATTTTACAAAAGATTATATTATTAGCATATATCAGAAAGAAGAATGTCAAGTACTATGAAAGCAAGAACGTAAGTTTAAGTTAACTCAACATTGTATTTGTAGGAAATAATCTCTTTCACAATCTGCTTTTAGTTAATTTTCCAGCTGCTTGAAAGAGCTGGAAAGTTTTCCAGAAGGAAGAAAACTGTTACTTTCCAAGTGCTTTAAAAAATGCATTAATTAGAGCAAGTATTAAGGAAGGAAGTATTTCCTACAAAGTTTTCCAAACCATTTAGTAGCTCTAGATCAGAGGGAAAAAAACATGTCCATTTGAATGCAAACAGGAAATTGAAGAGTCACGGTTATTTTAACACTCTACCAATGATAGACTGCTGAAGCCAGTTTAGAAGAAATTAAACCTACAGTTCTTCATCAAAAAATATTCTATTAAGTGAGCATACAAATATCACCTTCAACAAGATAAATTTTATTACTGTATTAATTAAAACTCATCTGCCTTTATGAAAAAAATGCTTCCAAAATTCTAGCTAGTTAAAGATCAAATTTAATAACCGAGGAATATTAAATAAACAAAAGGAATTTCTTCAGCAGAAAAATTCAGCCTTTTGTACCATCTTTTAAAGCAATTTTAAGATCATTAACAGTAAATTAAGCACAAATTGAGGCTATTACTACAGTAGTTAAAATTTGACAAATGCCTAGAGATAGTGGACGTACTTAAGGCTATGAAGTTTCCATTAATCTATGCTTTACATATCCATTATTTCAGAAAAAAAAAGATCTGATAGCTTAAGTTTTGTCTAAAATTGATAACTGTCTAAATTTGGACTGAAGTCTTCCAGTTAAGCAGCCCTGATTTGAAGTATTCCAAACATCTCTTCAAAAGCTTGTTTAGAATACTTGCTTTCTGCAGAATGACTTTTGGGGAAGGGGACAGGGAGGAACCACTCTCCCCTGCACAGGGTACCGGAGCCAAATAAAAGCCATGGGCCAAAGAACATTGTGCTCTCTTTAGCATCCAAATAACTTGCAGTAACTGTATGCAAACAAGTTGAAAGAAGAGGGGGGGGGAGCAGAAAGGAGGAAGCAGGTGAATGACAATGCTCTCTGTTGATTGCAAAGCCAGGGGAAGGTCCTTGGACTACAAGTGTCAACACTGCAGGTATTACTTGATCTCAGAATAGAGCTGCTGATTTAAATCCAGCAATCATCCTAAATGTTTAGTTTCTACACATAACCCTATAGAAAAATTAAAAGAATATTTATCCTGTTCTATTAAAATATCTGCTGAGAGAAAATTCTGAATTTGGAACAACACACACAGTTTGATGGTAAGTTTGTTCTCTGAAAGAAGGAATAGAAGCTGTTCAGGTTTACAGCAAGGGCATGTCCTAAGGGCAATGGGCAAACCAAACATAAGGTTTACGGTGGCTTCTGTCACCCGTATCTACCTACAAATGTTGTGGGTTTTTTTTTTTTCAGTTGGGTTTTTGTGTGTGTGTTTGTTTTTCGTCGGTTGGGTTTGGGTTTTTTGGGTTTGGCCCCCCTCCCTGCCTCCTTAATTTCTTTTAATAACTGATACTTCAATTCCCAAATGAAAAATAAACTGAGATAGTTGTTGCATTGTAAGCTCTTTTAGAGCACACTATTACAATTATGCACAATTCTGAATGTAGCTCAAAGACAGAAAAATACCTGCTTCTATGTATTCTAGCTATCTTTCCTCACCGCCCCCGCCCCCCTAATCTTGTTTTCGTTAGAGGTAAGGTTTCTCTCTGAATTTCTTAAACCTTAGAGATAACATTTTAGGCTAGCTATACTAAAATTTGGGGCTGAATTTTGCACAACTCTAGATGAAATGTCTTTTTTCCACGTGTCCAATTTCAGTTTTCTTTCTCCTCTCCTGAGTTGCTCACAGCAGGCATAGAATCTGCACTCCCATACGCTAAAATCATATTACATTCAAAAAAAGTTAGGCTATGTAACACAAGCCTTTTTATTCAATCTACAGGTTCTCAGGAGTTTTAACATCAGTTGGCATTAGGTAACATCAACCCATCCCATCTCGCCCTGCATGGGCATTCCTATGACTTTGAATCTATGTGCTTTATTTATCTCTGTCTTTCTAAATCTGTTTGGATACTAGGGAGCCGCATTCTCCTGGCCAAAACCACACACATGCCCTATCAGTTAAGCAAAAGGAAGCTGCTTCCAGCCTATGCCCCTTCTTCCCCTTTCTAAGCAGCTTCCCATGCTCCATTCCCACATCCCTCATTATGTTCCTATCTAGGTTCACCTTCTCATCCCACTAGCTTCAGTTTCTGCTCCCAGATTTCAGCTAGCTATATGCCAGGCAAAGAACTAGCACTACAACCACCCTGCTGAAGTGAAGCTGTTTCCCACAGCCTATCAGTTTGCTGATGTGACAGGGCTGCCAAAGGCATAAGTGATATATAAGGTGTCATATATTTGGCAAGACTAAAGAAGAAAAGATGACAATAACTCATGCCTCTCTAAAGAACTCAGGCTCTTTATTCAGCTAGCCTATCTGCTGCCAAGACCTCAGAAATATTTGAAAACTGATGTTAGCCTAAGAATTCGAATTATTATCAGACAGCCACACACAAGGTGTGGGAGGACTGTCAAGAGAGAAAGCGAAGCCATAACTAAACCACCTGATACATTCTGTTACACGAAGAATATTTGTTTATATTTCAAGCCTCTATTTCAGTACTCCTAAACACAGGAAGCCTACCTATTCCAGGGCACAAACTAAAAATAGAGACTAGGGATACATTTTGTGCAAGGCTCATCATGATTAGAGGTGATAGGTTCTTTGAAATAACACCAAGAACAAGTTCAAAGGTTCTGCAATCTTATCAGAGGCTAGAATCTGTTATGCTTAACATTGAAACTGATCTCAAGACCAAGCTTGCCTACAGAAGAATTTATTCCCACACTATTCCTCATATTTTGTATGGAAAGATAAAGAAAAGTTTGTATCATTTACTGTAGTTAGATCAGAGGCAATGCATTCTGACAACATGTATTCATTTCCCCTAGTATCAATATCAAATTATATGTAACATAAATGGTCCACATCCAATTGAGGAGTCAGGAAGAAACCCCCCTGTCCCTTCCAAACAGTGAATACCTTCACACTTCAATACTTCTCTATCCAAAAGTTAGTCTTCCCAAATAGTAAATTTGTTTATTCAGCTTTCAGGTTAACTTTGCTTTAGTTTGTTTGTAACTTATCTTCAAGGTTCTGTGGCCAGGCCAATATTCTGTTCCCTAGTGAAAAATCTGCCATTTGTATCACCATCAATGCGTTTCAAGCTTGGTCAATTCTGCTTCCATGCCCAGTTTTTAGCTTTTCTGAAGAGACAGTTGAGATACTATAGCTATGAATTTTTAAAATTGTTTCGGATTGTACCTTCCCAATAAGAAAAAAGGCCTCCACTTGGCTTTATTAGCTAAGAAATATTCATCAGCTAAAGATTCACTGCTACCTTAATACAGCACAAATCCTACATTACTGCAGCACAACAAATTCATAAATGCATGCTGAGGTACCCTAGCTGCTTAACCATTAGCATTGCGGGGGACAAAAGAGACCTACCAATAGTGAGATCGTGGACTGGTTGAAACCGCTTGTCTGTAAACTGTAACAATAAACATGATTTCCCAACACCTAAAAAAAAGAAAGAAATTTTAAGCAAATTAAAAAAAAAAAAAAATCTGTTAAGAACCAATAGACATTAATTTAAGTGAATGGCATATATTGTTTAAAATTCATTACTAGAACTTGAGATACTAGGTTTTACTACTTCGAAGTGTATGCAACTTTCATAACATAACAGCTTTTAAAAGTTCCAGAAACATTAGAGTCAAAGCAATTATTTTCAAAAATTGAACAAAAATTAATTCTTTTGAAAAAGTAGTTCTGCCTTTAAAATTGAGCAGAAAAAAGTTTCCTAACAGACCTTCAAAGTATCATTTCACATCTTCTCTCCACAGCAACTACAGGTCTTGCTGCTCCTCACAACTCTACGTCTGCTTCCCCTTCAGTATGTTCAGCTTTCTTCCAAGCTAACTAGATCCTCAATAGCACCTCACTCCCACCTATCTCCTAATTTATCAGCTGAAGTAACAGCAGTATACATATGGCTGCTTACAACCACTATGTGCTACTGCCCACTGGTTCCCAATAGGCCAAAAACCAGTCCAAGCAGAATTGGCAACAACTGAGTTCACATTACAGCCAGATAGACAACACAAACATTGTCCCTCTCAGATATCCTGATTTCAGATCCAAATGGGTTAACTACTTCACATTACACGGACACTGTATGGTGTCACAATGGTCAGCAAAAGGGCAATTTCTTCTGTCGGTGAAAGCACAGAAGAGCAAAAGTTAATGCAGTCAGTAGGCACACTCAAACTACCTAGGTTTATAAACATAATACTTTTTACGGTTAATTTTTCCTTGTTCTTTTACTTAGAGGGGTCATTCTTCCCATTCTGCTCAGTCAAATTTCGTATTTTCAGCCTTTTAAAACTTGACAGTCATACATTTGGTTTACATACATTTAAACTCTGAACTATATCACATAACATATAATACTGTAGCATCCAAGTTCCCGCTGTACTTTGCTTTATCTGTCCAGCAAGATAAGGTTACTTTAGCCACATACTAGAGGTCAGCAACAACTGATCAGGAGTGACATATCTGATAATAAAAAACAGCAAACAAATGGATAAGGAAAAGAACCATACTGCAAGACACAAGATGCGCATACCAGAGGTTCACATGTAGTGACATTGATCTTTCTACTACTAAATTCAGCATTCTCAAAGTTTTTCAGTATGGTTTCATGAGGAAACAAAGCCTATACGGTCGAAATCACTGCCCACCTGCCATTTTGGTCTTAAAAGCTAAGTGGACAGTTTCAATCACACCTAACAGAAACAGGGGACTTGCACTTAATTTTGTCACAAAATGAGTTGTGACAAATTGGTGACACTCTGAGATTAATATCCCAAGCGATGCAGAAATTCCAGCAGCCTAAGCCAGTTGTTGGTGCTGCTATCCCTACTCCTCCCTACAGCACGTTTGTGCCCCTTTCTCCATATTGCTTCAGAACTCATCTAAGCCATTTCAGTTGTCCGCTGGGTTAGCACGCTAACCTGACAAGTAGAGTGACAAAGTAAACAGAAATGGCTTCATGCAGGGTCAGACAAGCATGAGAGTTAGTTCAAATGAGAGAAGAGAAATGCAGCAGCCAGCAGATCAACAGCTTAGAGTGGCATGGAACTACAGCCCAAGGCAAAGTTTGCAGCATTGGCCTTAACAGGTCTCTCTTCTGTAGCTCTCTGGCTTATGACAGCAAGCTGTCAGAACACAACAGCTTGGAAGCAGGTATAGATTTTATTCAACAAAATTAGTGGACATGAGAGAAATGGATGAGGAATGGGGGAGAGCGCTGGAGGTAAGAAACAAACAGGGAGAAGACAGGCAGAATACTGGAGCTGTAGGGACAGAGAACACAAATCTCTAAGGAACCTTAAAATATTAAAATTTTTCTACTCACAGAACACTGTTTACATACACAGATAATTTTTATACCACCAATGAAATACAGCTGCTCCATCACAGAACATAATCACCATCCCACTTACAAAAAACAACCTATAAATCACACCAGAAATAGAATGTAGAATAGCTTTTGCCATTAACCTTACAAAGTGATTTCATACCATTGGATAAACGAGAACCTCAAAATTATCCAATATTCCTGCACAAGTCTTACAAACATTAGAAAAATATTTCAAAATCTAATCAACAAAGTGACACTTGATTAGGTGTCCCAGCACTAGTTCTCAAGCGGCAATCTGGTATTTCTTCTTCTTTTAAGGCTGGTGACCAGCCTGTTGGTTCAGGAGAACATACAAACACTAGCATCAGCACAGTGAAGATGACAGACAAGCACAGCCACTTTGATGCAAGCCCCGTCTCAAATGGGTACAAGATAACTGCACCTCTAGTTACTTCTGTGTATCAGGCCTTTTAGAAGCAGACTGAAGTAGTGCCTGTTAAGTTTAGGTTATAATCCATTTTAGATAGTACTTATAAATATTTTATTGCCTACATTTAATAGCAATATTTTGGTTTAATTTTATAGTTTTAAGACATTGCAAGTTTGTAACAAGAAAGTTCTTCCAGAGCCCGCGTGGACTGTGCTATCATAGACACAGCCAGGAACCTGTATCAGGAACAGGAGGAGCTATATATGAAGTCCTGAGCAGTTTACCACCTTGTGGCATAAACAGATGCTGCAAAGATCAATTAACAGTTGCATGGCAGCTAATTCCATGGCATCCAAATGGTTTAAAGTAACTACACTGGTTAAATCTAAGAGCAAAGTGGCAGTTTACCGGGTATCTCATTCACTTAGCACTGTAAATCTTATACCTTGAAATGAGGCAGACACTCTGGGAAAAGTAGTTGAGCATGTGTTATGATAGTCAGTTGTAGAACAGAAAAAAGAAATTCAGTTATTTATTAACTCATTCTCCATTTTACTGCCACAATTACTTTAATATAGCTTCAGATAAACCACCCCCAGAGAAAAAAATCTTAGTATTTAAAAAAAGAAATGAGCAGAGCTTGGATACACTTCACCAACAGACACAGTAAACAAAAGCTCTTGCTTAGAACAAATTAAAGCAATAGATTATGTGCTCAGAGGGGAGGTGCTTGTTCTAGAAGCCCTTCATCACTTCTTAGTACCCCAACAGTCATGGGAAGGGGAACTTGTGCTACAGTAGTTTCACCCTCGAGTTCTGAATTCCAAACTGTCAGCCTGGGTTGGTTCTCCACATCCGTCTGCCTCCCTTAACAGTTTCCTCTATCTGGGTGCCACTCTGTAATCAGTTTCCCTAGGCAAAGCATTGCCAGAGCTTTGCTATTGTCCACCTTGGCCCAGCCACGCTCCAACACCTCCCTTCCTTATATCAACACGAGTGTTCATTTCACCGCTCGGCAAGCCAGAACAGCTAAGCAGTAAAGCTAACCTCTCCCTTCTCACTCATAAGGTTATGCAATGAGCTAAACCAAGAAACGGATCCAGCATAAAAGTCACCCAAAACACTAGATGTGCGCGACACTAGGGCTACCAAATGCATAGCAAAGGGAAGCGTTGTTCTTTTCATAGCAGGCTATACCCATGGCAATTAAAAAAGCAGCTCTGGAACCATAGCACAGGTGATGATAGAGCTAAGACAGTTAAATGGCTTTTGCTAAGAAAGCTGACTTGCATCCTTCTCCCCTTCCAGCTCCTGTGACTCCCTGTGAATAGGGCAAGGAAAGTTCAGTTGTCAGCTGCAAAGTCAGAGGTGCTCTACTGTCAACATGAGGAAAACTTCCAGGTTTTTCTTACCACTAGATGAAACTCATCAGTGCTCCTTCCACTGATGCTTGAGGGTCTTAGAAAGCTGATCTGGCTCAAAACTAAAAATGCCTCAAAAAAAGGGGAAGGGGAGGAGGGGGGACGCTAAGATCATTTCCTTACTTGTTCACATAAGCACCACTGTAGCCCAAGAAAAGTGACAGACGAAAAGAACTGCAGTAGTAGTCATCCCAACTTGGGTATCAAAACTGAATCCTGAAGACCCATCTCTTCAGTTAATCTGCTAGCTGCCTCTGATGGGTAGACTCACTCCTTCCCACACAGTTCCACCTCCTTACTCAAAATGGCTCTTACACTTTTCTGACCGTACCTGCTATTTGTTTGGTTTTGTTTTTTAAATCAGCTTTGTGAGCTGAACTGCCTCTCTGAAGGATCAGACAAGTGCTGATGCTGACAGCTAAGAAGCAGAAGTTCATAGCTGAGACAACAGTGGTAACCAGGTCCACCCATTTTGGCAGCAGATAAACATTGGCTTAACTCAGCCATCTCACAGAACTGTATTTTTCTTGTTGCTTCACAAGACAGAGTGATCAATCAGCTCACCACCCACAGAGATGAAGACCTACTCCCCCTTTGTTATCTTGCTCTCACCAATCCTCCTAGGTCCAGTTTCCTCCCTTGAAAGTACTCCAGACCTTGGTAAGCACTTCCCTGGGCCAACTTAACCGATCCAGCCACCAAGCAAAAAGTTAATCCAAAAAGTAGGTAGTTTTCTATTGCATTAGTGGGTTAATTCAGCTCATGGTAGGCTACTGAAGTCGCCACAAAGTAAGAGGAGCAAGACCTCCTCTTTTCACGTGTAATCAACTATGTCAGCTTGGAAGCCCCAATATCAACTGAGCTGAAACAAGCTTCCTGCTTCTCTTACCTCCCTTTAGAAAACAAACAAAACCAAATCTTTAAAATAGGTTAAGGACAGACTCAAACAACAGACAAGTCTCAAATAACATAGATTTTTAAAACCGACTCAGATTTAAAACAGGTAATAAAATAATACAAATGTCACAAGATACATACCTCTAACCTGGCTTATGAGGTACTTCTGGGTTTTCTAGTAGTCTGCACAGCTTCTAGATGTTTCATAAGTCCTTTTCTTATCACAGGCCACAGCTCATTCCCTCTCTCCTTCCTTTCCAACCACAGCACCTTTATGCAACTCAGCAAAGTGCAATATTACCCTTTCACAGGCCTAAGCATAATGAGGCATTAACCTAAAGCAAAGATTTTTCTTAACCTCTTTTCAGCCAGTTATCTGTTAGTCATAACTGTCACCAAATGGGCAAATTTTATTTAAATTAATAGGGAGGACAAACTACAAAATTCCAAACTGCCAGTTACAGAGCAAAGGGACTTCACATACCAATTATGGCATGGACAAGAAGGGAAAAAAATAACAAAATCCTTCACAATGGCTACACAAGTTTGGGAAAAGTAATGTCATAAAAATGGCTTTTTAACTCTTTTAAAGATGATTCAGCTTCAATACTTAAATAAATAAACATTGCTGTAAATTATTTACAACAGCATATCTGAAGCCAATGATGTAAGTTTTCCTTTCTACACAAAAATTAGTGCAGACCTACGAACTGAAAGGAGCTGTTCAGCTTTATCACATTTCATTTGGTATGGCACTACACAAGTGCTAACTCTGCAGGTTTTAAAAATAAATAAAAATTCTTTCCAAAGAAAATTAAACTACATGAGTCTGTAGAAAACTTCTTCGTGTCCTGGATGACCACAAAAGACTTAGAAAACTGCCAGCCATTCATAATAACATGTTTTAGTCAAGGTGGGGGCGGGGTGCGTGTGTGTGTTTGTTGGTTTTGGGGGTGTGTGTTAATTGAAGGTTAGAATTAGTACAAGGGAGCACAGTAACAGTCTCATGAAACCATTTGTACGGGCATCTACTTACAATTTGTTATTTCTAGTTAACTTCTTCTAAGAGGCTAAGATGATGTACTATACAGCACCTAATATCTGCTCTTTTAGGGATCGAAAGGGTCTCAAAGCAAGATATAAGTAGTACAGATCAGTACTCTGTTTTTCAGTATGAGCAAGTTCTCAAACTACCATGGGATGTTAACATCAGCTCTAATGGGATGAAAACCTGTTTAGTTGAGAAGTATTGTTACATACTCGTAGAAAATCAAGGCAAGAGGCTCTGGTCGTGCACATTGCTAGCTAGTAACGACTGCTGTTCCAGAACAAAGTGCACTGATACTAGAAACATTTCACAAGGAGGCCTGAAAAATAAAGCCAATGCAATTGCTTAATTTCAACATTTGAGAATCTCCTAGACAAGTGAAATGGTTGACTAGACAGCTTACTTTACTCTAGAGAGTAAGGAGAATTAGATCACCAAGCAATTATATTTTCTTTCATCATCTTCACCTAATAAGAATAACTTTGAGATATTGGTTTATAACTAGCAACTATCTACAGAAATTGAAAGGCAAGTGAAAGTTCATTACACAAGAAGCTCCGAGGGTTGCTGAAAAGCAACCAGAAAAGCAGAAGACAGACCTGCTCATGGATGCAGCAACACTGATCGTTAAGAGACATTTAGATGGGATACAACTGACAAGTTATGTTGGTGGCAAGAAATCTGACCATTGCAAAAGTGGTATTTCAGGCATACTAAAGTTCAGTAGCATTCTCTGGCGGAATCTAGTAAACATACTGTAATATAAGAAAATCCTGTTTAATGCATATTAAATATTCCAGAAAAAAAAAAAAAAAAAAACAGCTCTAGTCTTCACAGAAATCTCATGTATCCTTCACAGTTTATTCCCATGTGGTACACTGCTGGTAATGAAAACATTTAAGCAGAAAAGATGACTTCACTGTCACACAGAAAAACTTTTCACTAAAAAAAATGACAGACTTCCAGTCACTAACTGCAAAACCAGGCAATACTTGTGTGCTAAGAGTGTTCATCCTGGCTCAGATCAAAGTCCATCTCAACTGGTGGCCAAAACCAGATGTGAAAAAAAAGGGTGGATAACGAACTCCTACCAGCAACCAAAATGAAACAGACGCTATCAACCATCAAGGCAAAGGTCTTGGAAACCTAAGCAGAACGCACCACATGTGCTTCTAAATGCATTTGCAAACTCCTACAATGTTTTGGAAATACCCAGATCAAAAGATTTTTCCTGGTTAACTCTCACAGCAGTCAGTATTCCATAATACTTGCATTTTTCTCTTAACAATACCAACTCTATGAAATTCCACAGCTACTGTCCCAGTGATAGAATGTAAAAACCATGCAGATTTATGACAATGTTTTTTCAGTACCTGAAAGATATTCATGTCATTTCAGGTCTCTCCTACAATAGAGAACTAACTAGATCTTAAAACATTTCCAACTACATAGAAAAAACATATTTTTTTAATATATATATATTAAAAAGATGTAATAACCATAATAGAATCAATCCCATGTTCATAAAGCTACCGTGCCTGAAGTACCAGCAAAAGAAAAAGTCACTGAATGTCAATGACCAACGAAGCAAGCAATGCAAGGGGACAAGAGCTGTTGAGCAAAAAGCAGTCTTGCACAGTCAGTTTCTGTGGCTGTCATTTTAAGAGACTGAGATCATACTGAATTCCTGTGTTTAAGTAGATGAAAGTATGTGGAATCACAATTCAGAGAAGACACATGCAGGTGTCTTGTATGACAGCAGGGGTTTTTCACTGGGTTTGTTTATGGCTTTTTTTTTCCCACTTTTT
>NW_009213997.1:19072-21088 GCF_000690835.1 Fulmarus glacialis
TGCGTAACCCACTTTGTTCTGTAGTGCTGAAAAGGAAGACAAGCTAAATGTTAACATCTGTCTTCAGCTGATGCTGTCTTATTTTTCTCCTACAGTTTGTTTACAACTAATTGCTGAGTCACCAGGCAGCTGATCCATTTCCAAAGACTCTAAATCAAGTCCCAGAGATAAATTTCTTGATGGCTATGAAAATTACATGGCCTGCAAGGCCATATCTTCCCTGATTGGAATGCTGTGGCAGACCACCACTGGAACTGAAGAAGACAGTCCTGATCCACTCTTAATTTCCATCTGCAGAGCTGTGTGAGGAACAGTAGCAACACCTAAACCATCACAGTCATTTTGGCAACAAACAACTGTGCACAACATAAATGGGCTCTTCAGTGCTAGCTATATTAGAATACTTAAAAAGCTCATAGGAGATCTAAATAAAAGCAAAACCAACTTAACGCTATTGGTATACTTAATTAACTTCAAGAATGATTGTTGCAGTAGTTTTAATTAGCTTCCTGTAGCAACTCTGAATAAAAGCCACCAGAATTTAAAAAAAAAAAAACAAACCAAAAAAACCAAATTTATGAGCTGTTTTCCTCTCTGTGTTTCCCTTCTCTATCTCACTCTTCCCATATTTGGCTCTTAAGCAGCTGAAACAACTTCAGAAGTGACACACACCCATTCTGTATTTCACATTTCAAGCAACTGAAATGCAAAAGTGCAGCACAGACCATTACACCGAGCATATTTCATTGTAAAAATTCAATCAGTATACAATCAATGTACCAAACCAATTGTTTGCTGCCGTCTCTACCACTTTAACGTTTACAGTTTTTAGAGATGCACCAGAATCGGCCACCTGTTTTGAAGCACTATCATTCTGAATTCTGCACTACCATTTTGCATCACCCTGGGCAGACAAACCTCTTCTTACTTCCCCTGAATCTGCTCAGATAATCTCCTGTCATCTGGTTTAATGAACAGTCACTCACCTAAATACTCAAGAAAAATCAGAATTTTCGCTTATCATCTACATGCTTCCAACACAGTCATTATAGCTGTGATATGTCTTAAGATTCATTTGTACTACAGCTGCTACTGCAGCAGTCTAAAAAAGCTTCCAGAGTTTAAATGTAGGTTTAAAAAAAGATAAAATCACATAGTAGTTACATCCAGTGTATTTAACAACCTCACATGTAATGCAACTGTAGTGTATAATTACACTCTAGCAACAGATAATTTGCTTCATAGGTATGAAGTACAATTATGCAGGTATCCTTAGAATAGCATGTAAAATGACAGCTGTGTCATGAAACTTATTAAAGAAGGCATTTATTCAGGTATGAGGAAAACAACAAGAAAGATGCACAATACACAGGCACAATAGTTAACTATGTTAGTTACCTGACAACAGTTTGATGAAAGTATGCTACTTATATCCACACTATGCTGAGGAAGCATAGAATATATTGGCAAAGGGGCTTCAAACAGCAATTCCTATCAGCATATGGTTATGCCTGCAGCACTCACAAGCATTATTATTTGTTACACAGCAGCCAATGACAAATAGAATGGAGCAAGTTTTTAAAAAGTGGCAAGCAAATGGGTGAGGAAGGGAAGAGACCACAGAAGTAACTTGAAGCATCTGGGAAAGCAGTGGTCAAAAAAAAAAAAAAGGAAAGAAAATAGTCCCTGTAAATTAGAAGGAAAGAGCCAGGGCTTTGAATCTTCCTTTGACAGCATGTCTCAACACTTTCACAGTTTGCTACAGCACCTCCAGCCGGCGCTGGAAAGAGCATCCTTGTGGCCTGAGCTGAAGGTACCTCACAGCAGTAGTCTCGGCCCCACCACAAAACTGCGGGGTGGCATGTGGCACCTCTCAGGCCTCATTGCTGCGGGGATGCAAGTAAGGGGCACTACCCAGGTACAAGTTTGGCAGTGACAGCGCCTTCTTCCTCCCCCCTCCCCCGCTCAGATGCCGCAGCCAGGGGCGTGACACAGCCCGACCTGCCCCGCGGCCTG
>NW_009213998.1:0-17591 GCF_000690835.1 Fulmarus glacialis
TATAATAATTATAATTATAGGACATAATTCCTTCAGGAACCACTGTGTATAGAAACAGCAGTTGGAAAAGCAAACGTACAATTCTGGCATTGGAAGAATGATACTGTAATGACAGTATCTGTGGAGACATCTTGAAATGGTTATGCTTTCTTTTTGTTTCCCCTCTGTCCTCTATCTCCCATCTCCTTTGAAGGCATCCCAAAGCATCCTCAGATGCAAACACTTATTGCTTTTTGAATTTTGGAAAGCTTGTAAAAATGTATGAGCCTTGCTAGGAGTATTGCTAAATGAAGGGACAATTATTCCAGCTTTTGTTTGTTCTGATGAGCGATGTGTGAAGGTACGAATGAGAGTGGGCACTGATGGACAAGCACCTTGAATGAAATTTTGTCTGTATCCAAATGTAGCATGTGTCCAAACCTGTCTGACCTTGTGATTTCTGTCTCCCCATTACCTGAGAAAACTCCATCTGAGGATTTTACGGGTGTAAGGAGAGGAGCTTTGGAGGGCAGATAAGAACAGGATGTGTTTAAAAGGTCCGATCTGAGATTTCATGTGGAATAAGAAAAGTGTCTGTTCCAGAAAGCCCTATTGCTTTATTATTAGGAGCATGTGATCAGAGCAGAGCTGACTGGAAAAACACTGTTTCATCGAAACCCAAGTTGTGGGGATTTCTTCATGGGTTTAACTATTCTGACATATTTTCCTGAGGGGAGAAAATTATCCACACAGAACATACTTGCTTTGAAATAACATTGAATTCTGGCTTGAAGAGTTCAGCCTGCTTTCTATCCTGAAGATATGAGATAGCTCTGCATTCTGTTAAAAGGCATCTCTGAGGAGGAAAATGGGCCCCAAATCAGTTTCCATAGATGAGAAGAAAGGATTCATTGTGAAACTGCATGATGCAGTCGGAGGGGGTATCAAGAGGCGCCAGCTTTGCTGAGAGGGAGACACAGGGATCAGCAGGCTGTGGGAGAGATTGGGGGGGAAAAGAGCAAAAAGAAAACTGTAAATCACAGGAAAGTGTATGCTGTGGTGGAAAAATAGAAGAGAAGAAAGTTGTGCTATGGTTTCTCTTGTAGTGATCCTCTTCATGGTAACTTTTTTCCTGTGGGATGTGCACATGGGCAAGGGATAGGTCTGTCATTTGTTTTCACAGCCCTGGCTCTGTTCTGCCATCCCTCCTTTTCAGATTTTGGTGCAATAGCATCACTCTTACATGTGGCAATTACGTTTCTGTGTATCTTGTATGTGTTTCTGTAAAAGTAAGTATTAAGTACATACAGGTAACTTTGTGCCCAATTTAAAAAAAAAAAAAAATCACCTTTGCATTTTTACAGTGAATTTAAATTGAAAACTGGCGTATTTCAGCTTCAAAAGGAAAATGTTGACCAGTTTGTTTTTCCTTTTTTTTTTTTTTTTCTTTTTCTTTTTTCAAAGTCCCATTTTCCTTTTTGTAAGTAGCAGCTCCAATACTTCAGAGAGCTGGGCTGGGCTCCCGTGTCCCCATCCTGCTCCACCACCTTTGCACGGATCCTCCAGATCTTCTAAAGGAAGCAAAGGCACTTTGTGGCACGCTGAGCTATTCCAGCTGAGGTCTCTGCCTTGTCTGCTTGAAACGTTCTCTCCAGCTGTCTGAAGATCACTCTCAGCCTTGAAATCCACCTGGGCATTTTCCTCCTGCTCGGAGCTGTGTGTCCTCACATCCTCTGTTTTGGTCTCATTGTTTCAGATCTTCCTGGGGGAGTTCTTAGCCTTTTCTTGTAGATGTGTTTTTCATTTTTTTTCACATTAATAATACTGGAAGGGGTCAAGGAGGGGGGAAGGAAGCTTCAATTCTGCTGGAGTTTTTTCAAATTGGTTCATCATCATTAATCTTCCAATGTTATTTCGTCCCTTAAAGCTTCTTGGTTCATTATTACCATGAAATAAAGAGGAACCCTTTGTTCAGTAACAAGGGAATTTGTGTCTGTCAAGGCAGCAGCTTTTTGCTCCAAATTCCATATCTAATTTTGCAGAAAAATATTGTCAGCAAATTGCTTGAGGTATTGCAGTGAAACACAGGGCTTATGTTACCACCAAACATTCATGCTATTATGTAAATTTTTGCAGAACTGTATTATCAGAAAAATAAATAAATGGACTGACCAGAAAATATACCTGAAATCAAGATGTGATGGGCACAAAGAAGAGCTGGCTAGTGACATGGTAAAACAATTAGCTGTCTGCTTAAATGACACCTCAATTTCATTATACACAGAGAATTTAGCTTTATTCATTAATTATTGAGAAATAACTTTGAACAGAAGAATAATGCTTTCTCCATACGTGTAATCTGTGCTTGTAAAGCAAAAAATCCCAGCAATTCAAAATGGAAATGTGTTTATTGGCATGCTTAGTAGTTCTCTTCTGCCAATATGTGGAGTACTCAGTGTTTGATTTCCTACATCTGGGCTTCCCAGCTCGGCTTTCTTGGGAACCACCAGCAGCGGTGTATGCAGCAGCACCTCGCTTGGTGCATGTGGCTCTTAAGGTGCCATTCAAAGAGGCTGGTGCAGCAGTACCCGTGGTGGCATGCACAGTAAACCCTGTGCCACCTTACTCCAGGCTTCATTTAGCCAGGGCTGAGGCCCAGATACTCAAAATTATCTGATTTCTAGCTGGAGGCCAATAAATGCAAAAGATCATTTTTGGTTGTGCAGAGATAAATATCACTATTCTGAAACTCGCGTTTTCTCCAGCTTCTGGAAAATAATTCTGTGACCATATCTCTGTTCCAAATGTTGCTACATTTATCATAATTGGCATTATATTTAGAAACTGGGTTGTCATGTTCTAGTGTTTTGAACTGTTTGTCTTCAAGTCCTTTGGAATATTGCACAGATCCCTGGAAAGACCTGGATCTAGAAGAATGAATACAAATCCCCAAACGCTGCTTCTGTACCACCGAAGCTCAAAAAAAATAGTTTCTGAGCTGCACTTGGGTTCTTCTCCAATTATTTCTTACTGGATAGGGCCCAAAGAGCCTAGTGTCCCGAGGACTTCACAAATCCAGTAAAATACTCACTCAGCACAGCCCACATGCTACCAACTGCCTCCCCCAGACATATGGCTATGTTTTTTGCCTATCACTATATAAGGTTAGAGTAGGGCAGAAACGCTTCCCCCTCCTGCTCAAGGGAATAAGTGTGACAGTTTTTCTAAATTAAAACAAAACCAACTTACACTCAGGAGCGTGACTAATGCAATATACCCCAAGTGACTTATAAGATATGCCAGTGGAGTAGTCGCTTCATTGACTTCACGATGTTGTGCAGTTGCTGACTATGACTTGCAATTCTGTCTCTGTGGTTCAGGCATGTCTAGAAGCTCCCATCAAAGGTCAGATGTCTCCATGCACACAATGAGGCATGACCTGGTAAGATAGACCCCAGTCGTCACAACTCTTCTTGAAATTCAGTGTTGAGTTTTCAGTACGTGTTGCTGTTGCCTGGGATGGAAGTCTCTTATCTTCTCTGGTAGCGAAATTCTTCCGATGGCTGCTAGTGACTCGTCCGCCACATTGGGTGGCAGAACCAGAGGTGGCAAGGATGATGTTTACAGTAGAATTTTTGCATTGTTTTTCCCTTTACAGACATTTCTTTGCTCTAGTCTTGCCTCAAGAAGTCTCATATGCTTCAGAAATGCTCTAGATAGAGATTGTTACTACTGCCATTTAAATCCTTTTGCTGCTGGGAATTAAAAGGACAATTGCAATAACACCGCTGTATCATTAGCAGAAAAATATTATGTCAGGATTCAGCAACCGCTGGCAGACGGCATGTGGGAAGGGTTGAATAGCAGGGCAGAAACGGGCCCTTGTTGCCTTGGGAAAGGCACTGTCTCTGCTGGTTTCTGAACTCAGCTGGAGCTGGGAGTTGTTGCCTTGCACTGGGACAAAATAACATCGCCTGGCTGAATGGAGGCTTTTCATTCACAGAAGCTACATCTCCAGGCTCTGCTGAGTTTCTCCCAGTGCACTTACTGCCTTGATTTGGGGAAGAATAAACATTGTGTGCCATACTGCCTTTGCAAAGCTCCCCACTTCTATGTTCTTTAATCAAACTGTATCGATGATCTGATGTGTCCAATGTGCTTGTAAAGGATACCTAGAACATTGGAGACTTACAAATAAATAGAAATTATAGGAAGAGATTGAGCCTATCATCAGAGCAAACACTGCTGCTGCTACCCTGGAGAGTGAGTGGCACCGTTCTCTGCAGGTTTCATGACTTGACTCTGCTCCTTCAGCAGTATTTCAAATATTTGGTCTTTTACAGCTACTGGGCAGGCTTATTCTTGCAAGCTTTTGGGAACAAAATGGTTGAAGATGGACACTGTTATGATTGAGAGGATTTAGGACTGGGTTCGAAGATTTGCATTCTCATTCAGCCAGGATCTTCCTGTGCAAACTGCTGAGGGTCACTTGATCTCTCTATGCCTTGATTTAGCTTTGTAGAAAAAATAAATGGTCCTTTATGTTATCTATATAGATCATAAATGATAAGGACATGGACTTATGTATGTAAATACCTGGTAATGCAGATTTCCCAGTCATGACTGGGACTTCTGGTCGCTACTGTCCTACAAATAAGTAACAGGATGGCAATTTCTCTTGCGTGGCCTTAATGAGATCTTGAACGTAATTTGCATAAGAAAACATTCTGGAGTTCAGTTCTATTTTCTGCATGCTAGTCATTAAACATGATAATGTTTCCTACTTAGTGCTGTCCTACTTGAATCTTGAAAACGTTAGATTCATTGGGGGCTGGGTGGGAGGGGGAAGAAGAGGAATTTAAAACTTTTATACTTAATGGATCATGTGTAAGTCTCATAGGTTTTACTCAAAACTCATCATTGGTTTTAATAGATCTGCTTAACAAGTGTTGGTCTGAAATGCTTCAGGGTAATTAATGCTAATTCTTACATGGCCTTGACAGTTCTGCAAGAATTCCTTCTAAAAGAAATAATCAAGGGATAAGTTATTATTTTAGCATAATGACGCATTCCAGGAATTAGGGTGTTAGAAACTAGATAACTAAGTTGAGAGGAATTTCTTATAAGGTTAAAGCACAAGTGCATGAAAGTTCCCAGATGTCTTTCTAACTAACCTTACAAAAATATAATATGACCAGAATCTACTCTTATATTCAGCCCATAGAGCAAAGTAAAGATGGTTGAAAGGAAGTATCTGGTTCCCTTCCCCTGTCACTGATAAATACGGACCAAATTAGGAAAGCATTGAAGCATACACTTAGAGGAATGCTTAAGTGTTTTCATCAGGGTGTAAAGTAGTGAATTAGAGCAACTCTTACCCTTGTTCAAACCACACTGATGTCAGTGGAAAGACTGTCATTAACCTCTGAGGATTTTGCATTAGATCTGTGGGTAAAATTCTGGTTCTTTTGAAGTCAGTGGCGAAGCTTCCATTAACCTGTGCCTGGGACTTCATTTATTTTGCAAAAGGAATGTTCCCAGCATAAAACATATGATCATATCCTGATAAATATAAAGAAAATTGATGCTATTCATTTAAGAATATCCAACACTACCAATTAGTAGGAATTTCGAATACAGGAAAAAAGCTAATCTAATTATGTGAAAATCCTTGCTGTGTAATAAAATAGAAGTGGTTTCTGCCTGTCTTACTACAAATAAAAATTATCAATATTCAGAAACACGTTTGAATTTATTTTAATAGGTGTTGAAAATACTTTTTTTTCTTAAACTGCTTGGTAACTATTATAGTCTACTTTTACCAGCCATAAAGCTTCATTTGCCTTACAGTCTTCAGTTGTTTGTCTACTCCTAGTAACATTTTGGAGGCAACCTGTTCATATTTTGTAAGGTGTTATAATGAAACCTGGAAGTTCTGTTCATTCCATGTTTCCAAGTCATTTTATGTGAAAACCTGTGAAAAAGAAAAGGAGTCTGAGACTTTGAGGACAGATAAAATTGGTCTTCAAAAGTTCAGGAAGAGCAATTGCATCAATCTAGAAGAACATGGTTAGGGCTAGAATTCACGAATACAAACTGAAAGAATTGAGTGCATTTACCCTAAAGAAGCCACAGTGAAGTGATAAAAAGGCACTCTGAGTTATCATTTTCCTTCTGAGGGGAAAAAAAATATTAAGTACCAGTGTAATAATAGAAAATGTATCAAGGGATGTAAAATATTACATAGTGAATAGAAAAACTTTCTAAAGTGGGTCTAGAGGGTGGCTAAATTATGGGCGTGTATGCTAAATTATGCTATAGGGAAACTGAAGTATAAATATTCCGAATTTCTTTTAAACTGTATTCGATTAATTTTCATAATGGAGGAAGTGCTATTTCATCTAAGAAGTTGGATTTTTAAAAAAAAAAAAAACCCAACAACAAAAATAGGCAACCCTCAGAGATGAGCAGTTTCCACTGTGAAAAGTACATCTAGAGGATGAGATTTTTCAAAAGCCTGTAAAGCATTGGTAATCCTAAATACTTAAATAGAAAAATAAATGGAGCCTAATATTCAAAAGAGCTTTTAACCAACGTTTCCAGAGGAAGCCAGAGAGCAGCTTGCAGAGATCTCCAAGAGCGGGGTTTGAGGAGGCGTGCAACACTGCCTCCTCACCCACAGAATGTTTATGGAAGAAGGTGTTGCCGGTGCCGGGAGCAGGTCTGCATCCTCCGGAGGGGCAAGCCCACATGGCAACTTGGCTGTGAGCATAGGCCTTCAAGTGAACATATTTTATAAAACGCGAGCAATCACATCAAGTCATGGCATGCTTTGTCTCCTTTTTACATACTCTATTTCAAATAGGATTATACACTTTGCAGGTAACTCGCCAACACTGCACGAAGCATTAGTGCAGTTGCTGAACTGGAAAACTCATTCACTGTGTCTTATGAGTCACATACCCTGAGGTCTGGGAGCTACCGAGTGTCCTAAGCTGATACTAAATTTGTTCGGAATTGAGGGTACTCAACAACCCCAGAGACTGTGTCAGGATGATATCAGATGAATTTATTTTGGAGGAGTGACTGCATGGCAAATTTCTGTGATAGCTTTCTGATTTTCACTGCCTGCTCTGCATTCCCTCATGACTGCAGTTAGGAAACCTACATCAAAACAGATGACATCATGTGACATCACGTTTGAAAACATTCATGCACATGACTTTGAAACACTACATGTTTTTTAAAGATTATGAACATTATCTCCCTGGAGCCTTTTGTGCTGAGAGATCTCCCTGTAACTCTTCCCCATGTGTCTAATAAACTCACAAATGAAGACATAAATGCAGGTCTTGAGAGAAGCCAAACAACTAAAATAAGACAGCCAATTAATCTGAAAGCACATTTACCAGTTAATGAAGTGTTCCTGAGTTCTTGAGTGCTGACAAGGAATCTATGTTGGGAAGTATTTCTTGCTCCAAGGTATCCATTTGCAACAAAAGCCCTGAATGGCAGCCTCTGCTAAAGAGCTGCTCAGTCCATCCTCCCAGTTCAGTTGTATATTGTTCACAATATGTTTTCTTGACCGGGCTACAGTAAATATATCTGGACTATGTTTCCCAGGGTTGCTTATGAACTGTCAAGTAGAACAACATTAAGAAATGTAGGAGAAAAGGAAATTACATTTGCTTGACGTATTTGTCCTTCACAAATTCATGTTGGCTATTACTCATTTCACGTCATCTTCTGGTTTCCTACAAGTTAGTTATTTCAGTATTTCTCTGCATACTGAATGACGTACGAATCCCTGGATCCTACCTTGCTTGTTTTCTAGCAATCTGGGTTCTCACCTGTCTCAACTTCTGCTCCAAAAACTGTACAACCAGTTCCCTCAATACTACTTTGATTTTTTTTTTTCCTGACCGACAGATATAAACCCCTCCAACTTAGCCACGTATTCTTTGATCTCTTCTGATTTTTGTCATAGTTCATACACTCATCTCTCTCAGACAGCATCAATTTTGTTACGCATCTGATCACAATTAACCTTTTTAGTGAGGACTGAGGCAGAAGAGGGAGTAAATGCTTTGGTCTGCTCAGCATCATTTATTGAGACATTCTTTCCTGTTGGGTAGCAGACTGACTTTCTTTGACCTTCCCCTTCCTACTAATATAGTCTGTTTTCTTGTTTCATTTTGTGTCTTGTTAGCTGTGCCTTTGTCTTCCTCCCCCCCCCCACGCTGCAGCAGTTCTTGAACACACTCTTAGAAATTAGATGAGTAAATTGTATGTTTTCTGATGCCTCTAGGAGTCAACTCTAGAAATACTCCAGCTGCAGCTTTAGCCGAAGTCTGTTGTAAAATCTTATGCATTAACATTTAGAAGGAATAATAATCAGAGGATCAAGTAGCATCTGATTGATCTTTTGTGGAATATTTACTGTAATATTTAGGGTACCATAACAGTAACTTGCTAGGCCACTAAAGGTCATACCCTTTCCTGGATCTCTAAACAGTATTTATAATTCAAGAAAGATACCTATTATATCTGAATATATATTAGGCTTACCTAAAAAATATCCTACCTAGTAGACCTTTTTTTTTTGATGGGATTTTACTAATTGGAAGATTTTTTAAAACATTGATTTTTTTTTTTTGTCCAATTTTTATCCTTGCTTTATCCTTTCATTAGTGCTGTGCTTGAAAAAACTTCTTGAAATGTTGTCTATCACCATTATTTTGTTTTTATAATAAACTTTGTAAAGCCACAAAGCTGCAATGTTAATACAAAAGAAATAACTGATATTGTATACATACAAATATTAAAAATTCTTTCAAAAAAATGGTAGCTTAACTGGGCCTTAGAAAGACATTGAGTATCTTGTGTCACCTGTGATTTCAGAGGGACTGGCATGCCAGAGTGCATGTTTCTAACTGCCATCGCCTTACCTTTCTCCTGCCCAAACCAAAGGTGTTGGGAGTTGTAAACTGTCAGATTTTCACTACTGACAACAGCCATGTGCAATCAGCAGTTCTGACTTCTCCTCCTATTGAAACCATCTGGATTATTTGATTATTGTCAGCTGTAGAACCAAATGCTCTATAACTATGAATAGCAGAAAGTCTCTACGTCCCCATGGGCACGTGAACATTAAAGATAGTACCATTTTTGTGTTGGCCTGCCTGTCATGAGACTTTTGTTTTTTAAAATGACCAATTGTTTTTTAAAGCTGAATTAACCATTTATATGGCCACTGAAAGTCAAAAGTAGTAGTATTAGGAGTTAGTGCCCAAATCCTACTGAAATTCATCTGATACTCCTTTGTGATAATGAAAATCTCTTCCTCCTAAGCAGAAATATCAATGAGGGTATAATGAAATGATATTTACCTGTTTCTGACACAGGTTTTGAAGACTTTACTCACCTCTCCCTGCCCAGCCAGGGACTCCAAACACCTGAACTCATCCAGTATATATTTGCTACTATATGTCTGTCCTTTAGATGGAAAGTTTTTAGTAAGGTTATTAGTACATGAAATGCTGGTGTTTATTTAAATGCAGCTTCCTTCAACAGTGTGCTTTCAGCTTCTTTATGGTGCACCAACACCACGTATTTTCATATTTAAATCTTTTGTGGGCTTTTTAAATGTAAAGGTGTTACTTGCAGATGGAACTCATATGAAGTTTAGACTTGCTCTATTACTGTTACACAAGAACCAAAATAACATCTATTTTTTTCCTGTAAGTGCGTGGTTAGTCTTTGTAAATACTGAAGACTAACTTGTGCTATTTAAACAGGAAGGATGACTAACCAATTTAAATTAGCTGTATTGGCATCGGCCTAAGATAAGAGGTATGTGACTGTGTAATTGCTGCTGAAACTTGGGGGCTGGCTACAGCAGCGCTGTGGTGTGGAGCGGCGTGCAAGGTGTAGCTGTAAATGCGCGTGGTGTGGGTGCTGGATCGGGGCTGCTGCACCTCTTCCACCAAGGACTCTGCTCACAAGTGGTCTCCTTCCACGGCACGCTATGGTAAATATCCATCAGAGTCTGTTAGCCCTGTGGCTGTATGACCTCCCCACAGCCTCCTGGGACCCTAAGACAAGAAACAGAAACTAAGGGGAAGGTTTTGGAAAAGCACTGTAAGACCTGCTAGTATCCATATGGTTAAAAATGCTAAACTGCTATACAGGAGTGTCTGCAAAGACTTGCTTTTGGAAAGAGCCGGTGATATTTGCTGAGAATGTAAGTGTGTGGCATTATTGCCTACAGCTCTCTTGCAAGCACCTGTACAGGTCTGCGGGGAGGGCTTCTCTCCTGCACCTGCACAGTTTGGGCTGGGGGATTTGACCCCTGCCAAAAAAAAAAAAAAAGAAGAAAGAAAGAATCTAGGACTGAATCCAGCAGAAATAATCACCTCCATGAAAATGAGAGTCCTCAGGTACCCCTTTGACTGCTGTTGAAAGGATGATGGCTTTGGGTAATAAAAACCGTAGTGCTCTTTCTCCCCTCCTGTTGCCACCCCACCGCTGGCATTTAATGCATGGAACAGGACCTGTGCTATAGTGAAATATCACTCCTGTCACTTAGGCAAGTGACATGACCGGTGCTGGGGGACAGCGGGCTGTGAAAGCACCAGGCAGGAAGAGTCATCCTTCCCAGGCGATGAAAGAAAAGTTAAAAGGGGATGCATAATTACGGAAAGAGGCTTCTCAGAGACCAGAGGTGGAAAAAGTGACAATGAAAGTGCTCGTGTTGAAAGACGCACAGACTGACGTGCGCAGCCCTACGTGACACAGCGGCTCTTTCATGGCTCTTGCATGCCCCGCCACTAGGTTAGAGTTTCTGTAGCTGCAGTCAGGCCCCTCTCCTCTCATCAAATGCTATGTGCTGATTTTAATAGGCAAGATGAAACAGAAGACAGCTCAGTATGGGTTGTAGATTGAGTCATAGTTATTGAATTTGTCCAAGGTACAAAGGTGCTGTTTGCAGCAAAATGAAATAAGTGATAAAAAAAAATCCACAAAGAACAAAGGGACTGGAGAGTAATATTTGTCACACTCTCAACAGTCTTCTGGTGTTTCTGAGAGATTTATATGAAAGAAAAAAAGAGTAAGAAACACGCTGCAAACCTGCAACAGTGAAGTGCCTGAAAATGAAAAAAGTTTAAAGAAAGTGAGCACTGCTTTACTCAACTTTACAAAAGCTTGGTGGGGGCGGGGGGATAGGTATGTGGAAGTGAAAAAAACGCTCACAAGAAACAAAGAAACAAAAGAAGGAAAGATGAGGGGCAATGAAGGAGCCTTCACAGCCCCCATGTAAACCCTATGGATGTGCTTGCTCTGTTTACCTGATGCAGTGCCTGGTTCAGTCGTTGTTGTGCGAGTGTCCACGTAACGTTGAGTTGGGAGTCATACCTCCAGACACGAGGTTCCTACCCATCTGCTTGTGTACACTTCTGAACCTTCTGCTACTGTTTGATTTGCAAAGAAACATGTTTGTGGAAGTACTTAAGCATCTGAGGTTTGGTCTGTCTTTTTTAGCTCTTAAAGATAGGAATAGTTTTCTTTGTCTGTCATAGGTATCTGTGGTGATGAATAAGTGATAGATGATTAGTTGCTATAATAAGGGGAGATTGGTACGTAGGTAGGTGCTTCCATGGTAAGATTTTTGTGATGGGTTGAGGATATAGGTAGAAATGTCTTGTAGGAAGTACTCTGTAAAGTACTCTGTAAAATTACTTTATATGAGTACTCCAGACTTCTGTGCACAGTCTGCCCTTAATTTGGCCCTTACATAGGTTATTTAATCTTTTATGAAGCATTTACGTCAAAAGAAAATGACACTATTGAAACAAATTGGGACAGAAATCAAATGAGAGGTACTTATAGATGAACCCTTTGCCCTCTCTTCTTTAAATGGGTATCTAATCAACCTCTGTTAACCTTTACCTTTCAATTTCTCAGCTGTGGTTAATTTTCCAGAAGAAAGCAGCCATTGGCAGTGGACTCTTGGGCAGGTGTGTGCCTTTGCTTTGTGCCTGTAGGAGTGTGGCATCTCCAGAGAGACCCAGCAGGCTGCTGTCGTCCGTATGTGCCAGCCGTTGTCAATTATGCAGTATCAGCTTTTGTTTCAGCTGCTGTCTGGAATAGGTAGAAATGAATAAGCCTTATCAGGAAGGAGCAGTAGAATGAAAAGCCAGCTGGAGTGAGATAAACTTTTTTCTCCCTCTCTATCAAGTCTTCAACGTGAAGTGCTGCCGTCCCTCATTAACGCGCAGACTGCTGGAGTGCCGTGTTGCTCCCCAACTCTGTTGCCAAAGCTACGAAACCAGATGCTCTGGCTGTGAATGAAAGAGAACGGTCTCCACTTTTCTGATAATTTAGAATGGGTTTGGTTCGCAGTCCAGGCACCACAGCTGAATCTTGATCTGATCAGCTCTTGCTGACTCCTTTCCATTTTTATTTATTTATTTTTATTCCCCCCTCTAAAATCCCCCACCAACAGATGGGGTCATCAGGGATGAGTTTACTCCTTGTCCCAACACTCTGTCAATGCTGTGATCTGAGGAGGGTCCTTGGTGAGGGAGGAAGCTCGTGGAGGGAGATACAGTGCTAACCTTTAGGAATTGCTCTTGGCTGTGCTGAAACTGCATTTAACTTGACAGATCTGCTCTTGACCATCCAGAAACTCATTTGTTTGCCCTGATGCTCCACTACAAATCTGTATTTCCGTGCTTTCCCTGGGGGCTGCTGAGTCTTTCTTGTTCAGCACAGTTCTCCAACACTTGTGCCCAGACACATTTGCACCAAAGCAGTTTCAGAGGGTTTTCTGTTGCTGTTTTGGTGCAAGTTGTATGTATATATTTTCTGAGTAAATGCTTTATAGTCATATTTAACTAATGTAATTTTTTACTGATATAAATTAAAAGCTAACCACTCATTTTCCAAAATAACGTTCTGTATCTTGGACTGCATTGGAGTCATAGGAGAATCAAACTAGTCCTGTTGTTATAGCACCATTTTTGTCAGTAAATCAGCTGTAACTGTGTTTCTGTCTGGTCTATTATTTTTATTCCAATATTATGGATCTGAATTTCTCTCTTCTTACTCCAGGGAAGCAAATGACAATTCTACTACGCCGTAACTTTTAGTTGAGTCTTTTCTTACTGAGCCATCGCACTGTTACTCACTGGTTAAATGTGGTTAGTGAGACATTTGCTGTGTGCATTTCTCAAGCTGTCATCGCTTAATGCAAATCAGGGCTTGAAAAATGAAGGAACTATTGTGCTGCTGTTTTGCATAATTTTCATTTTTATGTCCTAACCCTTGTAAGAACAGCAAAGTTGGGTCACATTTTCTCTCTATGTCGTTGTACCAGCACTGTACCACTGTGGTGGCCAAGAAGTGCCTGGTTTTCTCCCATCTTCATTGCCCTCACAATGTTAGTAAAGGAGGTGAATATCAAATAACTCCAGAAGCCTTTCTGGTAAAATGTCAGCTACTAATTGTTTTTCCTGCAAAATGCAGGATCTGGCTTACTAAAGTTATTTGAAAATAGTTTTTGCCAGACAAAAAGAGGGGAAAAGTCTAAATGTTTTCTTTTGATATTTCAAAATGCTGGTTTTCTTTCCTTTTGGGTAAACAAGTGATTAGAGGTGCAAGGAGTTAGCTGTAACAGAAATGCCTCCAATGAAATGTGTGTGAGAACTGTGGAACAGCTGAAATAAATATAAATTTCTATAACTGAAGACTAAACATTTGTTTCTTTACCTTGGGTTTGCTCTGGCTAGTTTTTATGGGGGTATTATAAAGGGAATATGTCTATTACCCTTCAGAGATTTAATTTGCCTTGATGGTCCCTACTATACTTGTATAATTTGTTCTTAGGATGAATGAAGTTTCTAAGCAACTTGAGTATGACCAACTTCAGTCTCCACTGGGTCTTTCCAAGAGTATTTGGGTTTTTTTTTTATGTGTAAGAAGAATACAGAGTAAAAAGAAAAAAAAAAAGAAAAAAAAATCCTACTAGCCTCTCAGCCAGACTAGATTCATAAGTTAATGACTCTCTCCAGAGTCTTGTGCTTTTCTTACTTCCCAATAATTAAATTTTCCAGCTTCAAGTCAGATTTCATGCTGTGTCTTGGATGATGAGAATCTACAAATACATTCCACTTACAAAAACCTCCTAAAAATCCTCAATGTGAATAAGATATATCTTTGAACTTCAAACTATGACCTAAAGTTCCTCTTTGTTGGATCTCATAATTTTTACAGGCATTTAGTTACTTTTTTCATGTAGAAAAAAAAATAGGGAAAATAAGTCTGTACAAGAAGGCCAACGACCTCTCTTCAGCGTAAGGATACCTGGAAATTTGGCTGCTGTGCTGGAGTCTGAATTTGCTCTTCTAGTTCCCATTTAAAGATGTTCTATATGATATCCACCCATAAAATCTATGATAGGCCCACCGTTCTTTTTCTTTTACCTATTAACAGTGCCTTTCTAGCAGAAGTTTCTTACAGAATTAAGATTTCATTGTTCTTGCAAAATGTAATGTAACAAATTAGTTTGTATAATAGGAAGTATTATCACACTGTAAATAATTGAAGAAACCATAAACTACAGTTGACAATCTAAATGAAGCAAGTACATTTTCTGATGCTTTTTTCTGTGAGTTTCTTTGCTGAATTTTGCAAATTAACAAGTAATTCGTAATGGTTATCGTGCACATTATGTGAATTAGTAAGGGTCCATTGTAATCAGATTTTTTTTTTTTTTAAAACCAATTAGCAAGTGAGAATGATCTCATCATTTACTTAGAATTGCTCAGAAAAAAAACAGCATAATTTTATTTGTATTGTATTTTTTTAATATTTTAATGCTTTCATTTCCTCCTAATAAAAGAACTTGCACCAGGGCAAGGAGAAGAGGAATGGTGAAATCCAAAGTTATATTCTTTCCTGCTAGATATGTAGGCTCCTTCTATTCTCAAAGGTTTCTGGATCAGACCCAGCATGATATATGTGGTATTCTACAGGGCAGGGAATTAATTCTGCTTTCTGCAGATGCAGCCTAGTGCCTTCACCATAAGATCATTCTTTTTCTGCATGTCTTTGCACACATCACTAGAATATTTTTAATTTCCATTTTAACAGAAGTGAAACTTCTTTTGTCACTTCTTTTTTCATTTCTTTTTCATTTAGTAGTAACTGAATTGTAATAGAAATGAAATTTCATTAAATTTTCAACCCTGTCCAAGGACATCTCTAGTTTTGTTCTATTTTTCTGTGAAGAGTCTTATGATAAGAGCAAAACCTTGTTTTCCTTTGCTGTCGCCTCATAATGTCAAAAGGAAAAGAGATTTGGCTGCTGCATATTCATGAATTACTATAGGAGATTGGATGAAGTACTTGGCAGAGATTCATGTAACAGCTGAGATGTTGACTTCTTGGCTAGTGCAAGAATAATATGGACACTACACCAGTTGCACAGCAGGTCTGCAGTCATCAGCACTGAGAATAAGTATTTTCTATCACTTCAGAATAGAGGGGTCAGTCATTTCCTTCTGTCATATTGCTGTGCACTAGAACGCTAGGTGATAATTGGAATCTCTGGGTGCTGAAGGACTGGTGATCTTTCATGTGAAAGATGTGACCTCTGTTTGAGGTACCGTGTAGTGAAGCTTTTCAAGTAGCAATGCATCTGTTTGCACTGGAAGGCCAAGACCAGCTGATGGTTCCTGTTATTCATTTTCAAGCTCCTCTGTAGATGCAAGTCTCTGCTGTGTTGCAGCATGAAGGCTTTTTTTTTTTCCTTTTCAGTATGATCTTATTTCCTGAGGTCTATAGTGAGATGAAGTCCTAGGGATTTAATGTGTATTATTCAGCTGCAGAAGTATTCTCCTTTAAACAAGGTATTATCTTCCTTTTTTTGTATTTCCATTGTTTTCTATTTATCTTTTGCAAAAGACATGTTTTGCAATTTAATTGTAGTTGTGCGGTCTGTATGTGTCCTCCTTTCTGCACTCCTTTTACCTAGTTCTTCTTTTCTTGGATTTTCTATCTTCAACAAATCGATGGAAGAGTTCAGAACAGAGATGCTTTGTAATTTACAAGCAGTTTAGCTTGATGATGGGTCCAAGCTTAGAAGAACTCAATTAATAACCAAACCAAAGTAAATGTTGCTTGACTAGATGTCAGTGGGAGTGGAGAGACCCTGGCTGTCCGCTGGAAGCACTGGGAGCTGCCCCTGACCAGGAGCTCTGCGGCTGAGAAGCACAGCTGCTGAAAGCAATGATTTCAGTGGTGTGATTTAGGCAGTTTAACTAACCTGCTAATTCTGACTATAAAATGATAGAAACAAATGATAGAAAGCTGTGGTGGATCTGTTCTTCCCCAGTCAGAGTGTCTGTAAGAATAAGCATTAATTAACAACAGAGAAAATCACGGGGCAGAAGCATATAAAAAAATTAACCCAGACTACAGCAAATCGAACCATGACTGCTGTAGCATTTAACGTGTAATTACAAGCTGACTTACTGACATGGTTCTTTGCTTGAGATTCCTTTGATAGTGAGACTTAAAAACTGGCTGCATAGCTTGCACATTTTTAATGTTTTTTTTTGTAGTTTGTTTTTTTTTTTCTCCTCCTTTTTTTACAGCTTAACTTTCCTTGTGGGTATTACAGATAATACTTTTCTTTTTCCAGTATTCTTTGAAACACTCATCAAGAGTTCTAAGTGGTTTTGGTGGTGGAAAAGAAGTTTGCCGAGTACATCAGTCATGATACCAGTGTAAGCCTTGCTCAGGTTTGGGAGGAAAGAACAGAAGGCTTGAAAATAGCTGGTTGTATGACATGTATAGTATCTGGCAGAAAATTCTAGTAATTTTGCGCTCTGATATACACTTATAAATATAGATATATCTTCCAGTTATAGATATAGATATATCTTCTAGTTAACTGGCTCTGGACCACTTCTTGCTCTGTGTATACGTAACGTCTGGCTTAAATAAGAGGAGTAAATAAAAGGAACAAATTAACCATAAAATAATATTTATGTCCTCCCATTTTCCTAAATAGAAGTTTTTTCAGCTTTAGTAGGAAGCTTAAATTGAGTGGCAAGCATTTAAAACACTTCTTTCTGAAACATGAGTTTTTAAAATCTGAGCAATACACGAAAATTTTAAAGACAGGAAAAAAGTGTTTCAGTTCTGTTTCTGAGCTCCAAATTACTCCTGTGATTGTTCTGATTCTTAGAAGAAAAAAAAAAATACTCAATAACGTCGGTAGGATGTGTGTCCCCCCGGTACCACTAAGCAAACCAAGAGATTTCACATTACATTAATTTGCATGGTTTGCAAATATTTATGAAGTAGCCTGTTGATTAGATTTCCCATTAGCAACTGGTTCATTGCAGGGCCCTTAAGGAATTAATACCTTAAATTAGTTGTTTATGCAGGTGAAGGAAACTATGGACACAGTCTAAATATTACCTGGGATATATGGGTAGGAGTTTGTGTATGAGAACAAGACTTCCCCAGGCTTACTGCTTTTAAAAAGAGATTTATGCTTCTCATGTCACATTGATAATAGTGGCAGTCTCTTCCTTCTTCTC
>NW_009213998.1:17622-54950 GCF_000690835.1 Fulmarus glacialis
AGCAGGAATAGCTATCAAAGATGAAAGTATCTTTGTAGGCTGGCATGAACTGATTTTCTTAGTTCTGTGCATGATAATATTTTAATTAGGCAATTAATTGTGGTGGTAACTAGCTTTTCAATTAACCATTTTTAAAAAGCTTTCTCACTTTCTCTAATTACACTAATTTCTTAGTGAAGGAATAAATCTCAACAGACAGGAATTCATTTACGTGAATTTTTGGGTGCTAAAAAATCTGCAGAAAATCCAGAAAGCAATATGCCGTGGATGAAATATTAATGGCCACTCTGTTTCTTATGCAAGTTATTTGTGATTAGGAAAATGGGTGATGCACAGTGTGATGTGCCGAATTTCTGGTTGATCTTGCTCTTTAGAAGAGTGAAATATGAAACATTTCTTATAATTGAAAATACTGTGATGTCTATTCCTTAGATCACCATCAAGTAACTTGCCACTTCAGACCTTGAAGAACCAAATTCATTCCTGATCAGTGGAATCAAACCTAATATGGAAGCAGTCAAAAAGTTTACCTGAAGATCATTTCGTCATGTTTTTATTAACATTTCATAGAAGTTACGTAGGGTTAATAAGTTACTAAGAGATGCTACAGCTATTACTACGTGTCACATATGTATTCAAGTGCTTGGAGCATCTGTAGATGTTGTAGAGGACTATAGTTGAATGGAACTGCTCAATCTCTGAAGTGACTATTTCATCACAAATCTATCAAACACTTAGAAGTTTTATACACTGTTTAAGTAGAACCTTGATGGCCTCTTCTATTCTAGTTCTGTCACAGTAAGTATTTCCATTGTTTCTGCTTTCAGATACATGTAGCAGCTTAATTACTGTTTTGAAACAGAGGAACATTTCAGAGGAGATAACATTAAAAACAAGTATTCTTATCCCAATGGTTAGTGAACCTTTTAGTATTGAATAAACTGCTCACTGATGAGAAAAATCTCATCAAGCAGATTCATAAGCAATTGACTATGGTTCAGCTATTCTTCACAAAAGGAAAAAACTCTGGAGATATTCAGATAATTATTAGTTCATGGTTGTCCAAAGAGCCAGAGTCTAACTCACACTGGCCATAACTAGAATCTAATTAATTCCTTCATTTTTTTATTTTAGCCTTTAGTTCTAGTAATTGTTCTGAAAGATATGAAATACAGCTTGTCTTTTTGATAGGCTGTAATAGGGAGAGTGGAGAACGTGAGGACCTGATAACAGGATACCCAAACTAGAGCTAGTTGGAAATGTTTTAGTAGAACAGTTTTTCCTCTAAAAAATGTAGCTTGAGGGGTGGGGACGGGGGTTAAATATTAATAGAACACATTGATATTTGACCAAGAAGTGTGATAAGGAAAAAACAGCATAAAAATGAATAATTTTTTAATTTTCTTGATTTCATGCATTTTATCCCAATTTATATTTTAAATAATATAATATATACTTTGAATCTTTAATAATAGTAATGTTATTTTATAAAGTTTTGACACTTTTGAAGTATTTCTAGTTGGTAACAAATTATTTTATCAGAATTCTCATTCTGCAGGTAAATAAAAATTTTGACTTTATGTTCCAACTCAAAATAAAAACAGATTTTGAAATGGCAGCTTTTCCTGCAGAAAGAAGATCCGCCTTTATAAACAGATGTACATGTGTCTTAATATAGTTCCAATATCACAAAGATTTTTCAGTGCAATTGACACTAATTGGAGGGGACAGGTGGCAGTGGCAGTGGGGAGGAAATCTCTCCAGGATTGTGTAGAATTGATAACAGGATACACAGAACTAGGGCTGGTTGAAAAACACATAAATATCAGTTATGTAAGAAATTGATTAGCTAAGATTAAAAAAAAAAAAAGAAGAAGAAACTGCAATATAACGTAAAATAACGGGAATAAGAACGATACTTTCTCTTCTGTGTCTTCACAAAGAATCCCTAGAATTGTAACTCTAAACCCCTAATGGTCTCCCATGACTTCTACTACTAAACACCTCTCAACTAAGGAAACTCAACACAGTGCAAAAGATGGAGAGTATTTGTGGTGGGGAGGCATTGGAGGAGCTTCGTCACCTTGCTGGTTATGGATACGTGTGTTCGTGTTTGTATAGAAATGACTGAATCTCTTTCCATCTTGGAAGACAAATCTTTGGGTAGCAATAGAATAAATTCAGAGTTCAAGGTTCAAATAAATACAGTTGGTCAGCAATCATTTTTTAAAATTCTCCGTAGATTTCCAAGAGTACGAAGTCCCGTGCTCAGCAAGGGAGAAAGCTCGAATACGGACCCACTGCTAGGTGAGAGTCTGCCAAGAAGTCTGAGTTACTGTAGCATACATTAACACAAGAGGGAGTCTGAGATAAGTCTGTAGCATGTGTACTACGGTAAAGCCTGTATATCATGGATGAAGAAGTAAAGATATTTTTCCCAATAAGATATAGGCTGTGAGAGAATAGTGGGAGAATACATTCAAGAAGGCTAGATCGATTCCATTTACTTTGAGGATCCACTGGTTTTGCCGAAGGAGAATGTGAACTACTGAATTCTCAGGCTAGTAAACCAATGGACTGATTCAACAGAAACAAAGTAGACTGATAAAAAGCCATGGTAATTAACTTTCAAAAGTTAGTATTTATTACCAGAAATCAGATCAGATCATATTATCATCGGCGTTTAATACTCATAAAACAAGAGGTAATTGAAGATTTTCACAATACTGAGATTTTTTTCATACTATAAATATTTGTCTCTAGAGAGCTTAAAAACAAAATAGATAAGAGAAGTATGTAAAGTCATATGAGGAATTGAAACAAGAGTGCAGTGGCCTAGAAACCACAAATAAAGAATGGTTGTTTGATGCCCCATGGCTTGAAAAACAGCCACTTTCTAAACATGAAACTCAGCTTTCCTTCCCATAATCACTGCCTTTCCTCCAGGCACTTGCTCAAAGTGAATCAGCTTGAGGATTAATACTTCTGCACAATGCTTTTGTCAAAGTGTGTAATGCCAGACTGTATTAGCTTGAGCAATGCTGAGAAAGGGATTTTACAGAGGAGCCATATAGCACCTTGGAACACCAGTGTTATTCACAGAAATACTTCAGACCCTTTGATAAACAGCTCTAGAAACAGAAGTGACATCTCTGCCTGAAATGCTGCAGAGGAAGGCAAAGAGAAAGGGCAAAACCAGTTTCCAGCAGTGGGTTCTCAGCATTCCAGGTTTCTCCCAGTTTCAGCGATGCTGCTGAGATTGGACTTGGTGTGTCCATGGTTTCCAGCAAGAATAACAAAGTTGTATAGCCAGTTACTGGTGGTGATCTGGAGTTATTTGGGTTTGTGAGTGCCAGTTTCCAGTTGTGATGTGTGCAGGTGGAGCAGATGCAGCAATTTAAAAGACTCTCTGAGCCTATATCTTGTCCCTGTCAGCTCTTTTGAGATGAGACACAGCTAAACCCGATGGTGAAAGTGGTCTGTAGGAGCCTGGTTATGATGGGGAAAGACTTGCCATTCCCCCAGGGACCCCTGCCAAAAAGGGCTGCCCTGCAGCAAGCCCATGGTCAGAGCCCTTGATCTATTTGACTTTTGTTTGGCAGCTGGATCAGGACAAGGACTCGGCGTCGGTAAGGCAGAATGGAGCCTGGTGCAGTGGCATACTGCAGTTATTTATCACCGCTGTATATAATCTGCAGCACTGAAACAACATTATCGCTGACTTAAATAGTGATTGCATTGTTATAACACTTCCTTTTTACGTTGCAAATGAGAACTTGATAGGAAAAAGAGAATTGTGCAATAGGCTTTGCAAAGCAGAATTGACAGGCTGCTGTTCCTGCAGGGGTACATCTCCCAGCGGCAGCTTCCTGTTGCATATGGAAGAGATGATGATCTATCAGTGACTCACTGAATGCTTTTCACTTTATCATTGCAAATGATCAAAAAAAAAAAAAAAAAAAAAAAGAGGAAAAAATACAATTTCCATGGCCTTATAAATGCGATAGAAGCCTGTGATTAAAAATAAGGAGCTTAGCATGTGAAGGGTAAGAGCACGGCAGCAGGAGCAGCAGGTTAGATGTTATTGCTGTTATTGAAATGGAGCAGAGGGGTGACCATGCTTTACAAGAGCTTTATTGCTTCACTCTAGTAAAAATGAATCACATTTCTCTCTCTCAGCTCCTCATTTTTCCCCTCAAAAGACTGATAGGAAAAAAAGATGATAAAAATCTCCAACATGAAAAAAAGTTCAACTTTACATGTCAGTGCTGTGTACAGATGGATGATTCACCAGAATCCATCTCTGTTTTTAAGCTGGCTTTTTGTTTGAACTGTAAATATGTCAGACTTTGTAGAGAGTCCAGGTTCAGGCCTATGCTAATACTTGTTTTTATCAGGTAAAATATTATGTGATGGCATAGAAGGGACTCCTGCCGAAAGTTGCTCCCCTTTGCTAGTTTGATAGGAAAATAGAGAAATGTATGTGAAGTCTCCATTTCTGTGCTCTGAGAGATTATTTCCATGGAGGTTTATACTGACCATTTAAACGGCATCTAGAGGTACTTTTCAATAGTTGATGCCATCCTTTGCAGTATTGGAGGGGGTGAACTATACAATTTTCCAACTCTAAATCAATTTTGTGACTGTCCAGTTTCTGTTAAGCAGCTTTTAACTTTTGTTGCCCTTACAGTCTTGGGACTTATGGGCAGCAGAAGGCTCCAGCTATACACCATTCAACAGACTCAAGGCTTTGTGCCAGGTAGTGCAGGGACTGAAAGTCATTATTTAGGAAGCTGTATCATAAAAGTACTTGCAGATGTACAAAGGACAGGGCACCAGCCTGCAAGCAGCAAAGGAAAATTGAGTTTATAGTCCTGTAATATGTGCATATAAACTACGTATCTCGTTGTTCCTACTTGCAACACAATTGTACTAGTCAATGTTCAGTCTGCAGCAGTGCAGCTTGCCAAAGCTAAGCCGTGCTGTCTGCGATAGGAACACTTTGCTTTCTGCGGTGCCTGGCATCTGACAGACCTGAAGCTTTTTGCAGTACAAATATTAATTAAGTTTTACAACAGCTTTGTAAGGTAGGTAAATACTGTTAACAGACATTTCAGCTAGGGCACAGATCTATCTCTCCTGTGGAAGGGTATCAGGATGCGAGAGGGGACCTGTTGGGTGGGTAGCCCACTGTCTGGGGCCAATTTTATGCTCGGGAGAGCCAGTCTTCCATTGCTGCGTGACCTTTTGTGCTAGCAAATTGGGACCTACATTACAGCTGGGACCTCTGCTATTATTACAGCAGGAAAACTAGCTATGGTAGTAGAAATGCTCCATTGACTGGAATAGCACAATGGTCTGTCTACCAGGGAGTTATTTTGGATTTCCCCCCAAATGAGGCTAGAATCCAGCTTTTGATACGCATAACAGCTCCTTTTGTTCCCACTTAACATGAAGCTTTTACTCATTCCAGAAGTGTGACCTTGTACCTCAGCTGCGGCAGTGCCAGGTTGTGTGGGCTCACTCTCTGCAGAGCTTGCTGAACAGCAGCCAGGTGCCCTCTGGTCTGGTGTGAGCCTTCATCTCATTCACACATTGGTGAATCGTTAGCAGTCTGTGTGCAGCTTGTCAGCCCTTCGTGTTCTCCCTTCAGTGCTCTTAGTTTCCTAGCAGGAGGAAAAAATGCTGCTGGTTGTAGCTGAAACCCTTTGCTGTCACATGTCCTTGTCCAGAGCTTCTCCTCCTAAGGCTGAATTCTCTGTCCATCAGCCCACCTCCCAGCTGCAATCTGATGTCCAAGGGTTATGCCGGGCGTTATTTAGACGCATCTGATTCTTATGGGTAAATGCTGCAAGGATTTCTTTGCAAAAGGGTGGGAGGGACGAGGAGGTAGACAAAGTGCCCAGTGCCCTACTTAGCAAACGCCTAAAACCTGGCTCGCTGCATTGCTTTGTCAGACACTGTATGCTGCAAAACTGATTAAATAAAAATGTAACACGTTGGGGCCAGGAATTGCCCAGTTCAATGTTAACATTGTGCAAACACTCTCCAACTGACTAAATTTTAGCAGATCCAAAAGTTGCCAGAAGCATTTTAATGCTTTCCCTTTCTGCCAAAGCTAAAATGGCAACTCTAGCTACGTTACTGTCTCCCTGGGACTCATTAGCATGGCGCCGGCGTAGTTTCTGCTAGCGATAGGCAGCCACAGGGGAAAGTGTCACACGTGCAGCTAGTGGCAACCTTCACGCAGGAACAAAACTATGAAGCAAAACTGCAGTGGAGGGGAAGGATCATGCTTAATAATATGCAAATCAATGTAGCATCTCACAAAGATTTGATTTGCGTTTTGAGGCAGCTGCTAAAAATGTTGTTTTAACCCCTCTTGGGAGCGTAAATATATCCAGTAGACACAGACTAGATAGAGGGTGATTACATTTTCTAATAAGTTGAATTTTATGAGGTAGAATATTTGAAAGCTGCTGTGTCTTTCATCCTTGGACCGAGTTTGCTGGGGAGATGTCCATGTAAGGGTAATTGTATTAATGTTAATATGGCAGAACCCTGCCAGCTCATGCAAAAAATTGCACTAAGAAATGCCCTGCAGATTTGTCAGGACGTGAGAAAGTTTTGCTATAAATAATGAAACGTGAAATATAATTTTCAATGCACAAAGGACATGCTTTCTCCTTGCTTTTTATTGTTTCATCACAGGCAGCCCAATACTTGGTGGTGCTGCTGGGCTCAATCATTACGCCATCAAGCTGCGTATCCTCTTCGCTGAATTAAGTGCTTACGTGCTAACCTGAGAAACTTGGTCAAGCCTAGTTGTTTTCCCATTTGTAAGGGCAAATGATTGGGGTTCTTTGCCTTCCTGTAACCAGTTCCACATGTTGTTAAGCTTGTGTAACTCAGGTGGCTTTTTATTGCCTGTGTCTCACAGAAAGCAGCACTGGACTTAATGCAGTTGCTTCGACGTGGCACAGCTGTAAGAAGGAGCAATGTTATGGCCCAGTGAGAAGCAGAGAGGTGCTTCAGGAGGCAGAGGCCTACATGAAGGCTGAGGCCCCAGGGCCGGGAAATGAATAAATGAGCAGCACACTGCTGCTCTAGCACTCGGGGAAGAGTTGTTTGTGTCCTGCTCCTCTAAGTTGTTGTTCAGGAGATAGCAAATTGGTATTTCTGTGGCTTGGATCCATTTTGATTTGTTCTCCTGTATTCAAATCATCTGCCTCCAGCTGCTTTCTCGGGTTGAGTCTGACAGAGATGCACAAATGAACTCGTGGCTCATCATCTTCTAAAGAACATTTGTAATTCTCCTCCCTTTAGTTTTCGGTTTGGGCATTTGTGGTAGCAACGCCACTGTAACGGGCCAGGATTCCCTGCTCTGCAAACACAAAACCAAAAGGCAATCTTGGGCTCAGGGAGTTTCCAGGCTTTTTCCTGTTTAGAGACACGTTGCTGATTGCACATACAAAGGTATTGATGGACTTCATGCTTCGGTACTGCTCTTGACAAAATCTTCTTAACTGTTAAAATGAGGCCCAGTTGAATCAGAAGAGGGCTGCCCAAAGGCTTTGCCATACTCAGGCAACCTTTATGGCAGTAGACCAGCAGCTCATTTCATTTTAGCCCTGCAGGGCTTGTCTCCTTCTTCTCCACCCACACACGGCTACGGGGAGCAGTTGTGCGGGGTGGTGTGCCCGGCTGCAGGGTTTGTGCTGCTCCTGGTGCCTTCAGGGCCTCTCCGTCATGTGAGGGCAGGAGATTGTATCACCCTGAGACCATCTACTGCTTCCCCAGTGTTTGCTCAAACATTTAATCATCCGCTGTATTACAGGTCTGGCAGGGCACTGTTTTGAATTTGCCTAGTCTCATCTAGATTAAGGAATCTCTTATTAACAACTATTCCCCTCTGCCTTTCCCTCTCCTTCTCCGAGGTTTCCATGAATTGTAAACCAGGCAGCTCTTGGTCTCTGTTTTGATCTCTTTGTCTTACAAAACCAGGCGTGTTCTCTGATCCTCTAAGAAATCCTGTGGTTTTGCACCTTTCCTGGTTTTCAACGTTATTTTTTAAAACTGGGGTACCAGGGAATTATAGAATATTTTATCATCAGTCTCACAAGCGCTGCAAATGGAAGTAAATTTACCTTCCTATTTGTTGTTTACTTGTTTATACATCTAAGGATCATTTTCTAGGTTATATATATATAACTATATATATAGTCCCTTATTCTGTAGCTGTGCCTAGGTACACTTCTTGTTCCTAGATATATAACCACAAATTTAGGTTTAAATGAGCCTGGTGAAAATGAATGGATTTCCCTGAGATGTCAAGGTTTATTAAAAATTAAAAAGATCTCATCTAACTCTGCTCCAGCTCCTCTATGCAGCCTCTGCCTAACTGCCTTAAAATGTTTGTTCCTAGATCTTTAACATCCTCTTTAGTTACTCAAGGATTGGAAGATGTTTAATTTTCCTACTGCCCTTTTCATATATGGAATAGAAATATGTATTGAACAATTTTACCTCTTCTGCATTATTATTGAAAACTTTGCCAGCTGAATAGCTGCTCTGTTGCTGAGGTTCTTTTGCTCTGTTTAAACTCTTTGTCCTCAGCCGGGCCTGAGATGGCTTTTTCTCTGTCCTTTTTAGCTTTCCTAATAAATATTTCATCTTTTCTAATTTTGTTTACAGTAATTCCTATTGATTTCCTCCTTTTTGCTCATTTTATATTGGCTTTTTGCTCCTAATTGCCTCCTTCACTTTGCACTAAATGAGAATGTGCTTTTAGCCAAACTTGTTCTTTTCCTTAATTGTGGTATTGTGGCTTTTGGCCATCTCATGAATTTTTCCCCAAGAACTCCCAATTCTCATCCTGTCTACTTTTTCTTTTCAGTCAGTTTTTGGGCATTTTATGTTCTTGACTTTTTGGGCAAGAGTCCTTTTGAAGCCTCAGGTATAAAATCACATATTTCACATTTATTCTTCTCCTTTCTGTTCTGTCTTCATTTTTTAATATCTTGTTTTTTAGTATCTATGTTTTGCATAGTATGATATGAAACTGCAGTATCTGGATCAGCAACAGTCTTACCAGTATGCTTGAACAGCACTTGGAAAATCATGTCCTATATCTTTGTGGTCCAGAGTCTTTGCAGAGACTGTTTTCTGTTCTATCCTTTTCTCAATTAATGCATTGAAGTTGAACTCTAAGCAATTTGTTCTCAGTTTTTTGCTTCCATTTCAGCTCTGAAGAAGTACCTGTGTTCTTCAGGCTGTATGTGTGGGTCTTTTTCTAAATAAATTAATGGGCATAATAAAGGATATTCCTCCTCCTACAAACCTTGCTTGCACCCTTAGATTCCTACAGCTACACTGTTGGAAAATAGGATTTGGTTATAATCCTTTTTAGGAGACTACACTAAACAAGGTCTCCTGACAGTAGGAATATACTTCTACAATGGTAATTTTATGTGTGGAAGAGACTATCACAGGGATAAAACTTCTTATTTGGGGTGCTGAGTTGCTGTGAGATGCTGAGAGCTGGCATAAAACCGGCATATGCTCCTAGATCTGCATCCAAAGCCACTGCTGCACCAATTGCTATGAAATAATTTGCTCCTGCTGTGGCAGCAATTTTGGGTAGTATTTGGCAGCTCAAGCTGCCAGAACGATCTTGTTCTTATTGCATGGGTGTCCAGCGAGCTATGGATCAAGCTGTAAAGCTAAAAATTCACTGTTTTGCAAGAACATGGCAGTTTGAGTTTACATGCCTAATCAGTCCCTTACTGAGTCACTTTGCATTGTCATGGCTCTGAATCACTGACGCTTAATTGATGGAAACATTTTTTTATGCAACAGATGTCAGGCCTTGCGCAGGGGCCTGGTGAGTGATCCTGGACTCCAGGTGATGACTGGGAAGGTTCTTCAAGTCTGATCTACACAGAGACAACCTTACTTCCTCCATACTGCACCTGGCCATGCACCTTAAAGGATGCTTCAGTGGCTGAGCATGGTCAGATTGACACCACGATCATAATTTCCTGCAGCAGTCCCCCAGAAGTATCTCTCTTGAGCATCCTATCTGGAATTTGAGAGGGCACCATGATTTTTCATGTGACAGAGGATATCTGGTAGGTCCCAAGATGTGAGCGAGATTATCGTGCTGTGTTGCATGAGGTATAAACCTACCCACAAGGGATCCTGAAGCACGAACAGTCGGTATCTGTGAGGCTGGCAACAGCCAGCTCAGGCTTACAGAGCATTCACAATGTGGTTTTCAATGCCTGAGAGAGCTCTTACTTCCACAGAAAATTTCTTGGAGCCCCAGACTTGATGAGTGTCCCTGATTAAGGTCTGCTGCCACTGAGCTTCTCTTCTCCCCCTTTCCTACTGTGGAGCCATAGCTGAAAAGGCAGAATCTGGCCCTTCTTGTCTGTGCTGATAGTCTTCTACTTGGCATTTGTGCAGTATCTCTCCCTGCTTTCTTCCCTCTCTCAAAACGCATGTCCCTAGATATCTAAACACATGCTACCAAGAGTGCTCAGTGAGCATGGAGCAGATTGACTGCAAGCCCTTCTGATGCTGAATTCAGCTGACAATCAGCTCCTAATGCCAGCAGCTATTCCTGTTTTGCATCCTCTTCCTTCAATCTGATGTCGACAAGGTCAAGTTTAGAAACTTCTAACAAATATTACTTTCTCATTAACAGACAGCCTGTTGGGTGGCAGCTCCTGTTTTGTATATGCCAGTTGCCATTTTAATCAGCTCTCTCTTCTATAAGCTTCGTATTTGAATAGCTGGTAATGCCAGAGTGGTGAATGGCACTAGAGCCAGCAGGTCTCTCTGCACATGTTGTTTAGCTCTTCATATTTTTTTTAGAGCAATTACTGTTTGAATCCCATTTTCCAAGTGACCCTGACTGTTTTCTGCGCTTTGGGGAGGAAGGGATGAGGTGGCAGAGCAGGGGACATCAGGGGAGGGAGGAAGGAAGGGAGGGATGGATGGATGGAGAGCATCATGAACAGGTTGCAGCTGGTCCACAGAGCTGTGCTCTTAAAGGGAAACTTCTTCCATGTGGAGGCGTCCTGGTTCCAGATCCTGTAATTTCAGTTTTCCTATACTGCACCTTCAGCATCCTCCACTAATCCTCCACTGACTAAGGGCCATTGACGTTTGCTAGGGACTCTAACTCGGCTAAGTATCTTAAAGTTGTGTATCCTGCTCAGTAAGGAAAATGAACTCCCTGGTGTATTGGCTTTGGATAATAGGCTGAAGTAAGAGCCCTGCTTTATCGTGACTGGAATGTTGGCTCTTCTCATCTAATTACCACTGTAATATCTAACCTAGTGCTGCAGGCATAGATTCAAATATGCACTCATAGCAATTATATAAGTGAATGAATCAAATATATATATATATGAGATATATAAATATGGTGATTTAAAATTGTATTGTGAAGATGTATATGGAGACTTCCAATTTGAATCACATCCCTTTTGAATCATTGGAAATCTTTCCACTGCTGTCGGTAGCCTTTGGTTGGGCTCCTTAATGATTTGTCTTCATTACTGAAAGTTATAAAGATTACATCTTCCTATGAACGGTTCAGGGCTGTCAAGTCCTGGTGGACGCTCTGTCTGAATGATGGTACTGAAAGTTAATGTCTGTTAGTGATGTAGTAAGGTGCGTGAGATTGTTCGTTCAGTCTTGCTGAGGGGCAGTGTCACGGCTGTTTAAGGATGAATGAGGGTGGATGACTTTCCACAGATTGGAAAGAGGATCTCCAGAAGGGCGTTCTTGTCCAAGATGCTTTGGGATTGACACCCGGCATCAGCTGCAATGAAATGGCCTCTCATTAACGCTAATCACACTTACCTCTTACTTTTCATATTGGTTAATGAACATAGTTATGTACTGGAAAGCCTGCTCTCCCTTTTTCTGCTGTGACAGCATTAGATTGCTGTGATTTATACTCTTCATATAGGAAGTAATATGATTATTCAGTTAATCTATTATTCATTTCACTCATGATCTATTCTTTTCACATTCTTATTCTGTGAGTCAATTTATCTCTCTGCTATTTTAATAGAGTAGCATTTTAAATTGTGAGAACACCGCATTAAACATGTATAAGATTTAATCTAATTTAAAATGCTTTCTTCTAGCAGGATATGCCTAATAAGCATAAAAACAATAATGTTCAAAATGCTGCGGCATATTAACATGACACATTGTGAAGGATGCATTTTTCAAATAAAGCTAAGCACTGATGAATGAATATGTAAAAACTTACTTATCTGTTATCCTGAAGCTGTATGATTGACATGGAGAAAGATCTTTTGACAGAATAGTATTGCATACAAGCTGCCTTGAAGTTTACAGATACTATTTCCTGCTGTCTAATGTGGTATCTTTAAAGTAACACAAAATTAGTGATATCTCACGGTATTAATGTTATATGGACACTGAAATGCTTGTGAATAATTAATCTGCACTTGATTTAGTGCTGGATGTATATGTGTGATGCACTGGTTGAAATGGATTTTAGGTTTCCTATCTGCATTTTTCTGCAGAGATCATGGGTCTGTTCCAGCCTGCAGCCGGCACAGCCTTACTGTTGCTTCGTATGCTTGTAGTTTTAGAGACTCTTGCTGGAATTTAATTATCTGGGCAATAATTACTTTTGGTAATAATTTGTTTGACAGAAAAATGAAGTTTTGGTTTGACTGAAAACTTGTTTGAAACAAATTCAGCCTTCTACCTGCTGCCTGAGAACTGAGTAATTTTGATGTGTTTTCATGTGAAACATTTTTGTTTGCTGCTTTGAAATGATGCGTCCTTTTAGAAAGTTATCTCAATGCACTCTCGTGAAAATGTAAAACCTGCCCAGATGCAAAAAGAATATTTTACTATAAGTTGCACAAATACTTAAAATGAAATTGTCTATTTTTCTGTTTTCGTGACCCCTTTTAATGCTCAGTTTTTGACTATGCAAGCAGCCCCACTGTGAGGATACAGAAAACAGTAAACCCCTGATCCTCCGGAAAGTTATGCACAAACTCAGGGTTTATTATGGCTGCGCCGGCTCCCGTGCAGCCCATAGGAGCCTGTTTTTCCTTTCTGTACAGAGCAAGGCAGAGGGTAGGAAGGCAGCAGAGCCGGGTCCCATACTAGGAGGCTGGGCTGTGGCCAGGACGAGCCCCCACTGTGCAGATTTGGAAGCCTCCTCAGCTTTGTCATTTTAGACAAAGCCAGTGGAAGCTGCTTTGTAATGCCAAGTGGGAAAACTCATATAATTAAGCACGTCCCTATGTCTCTGCAGTTCCTGAATCTGCTTTTTAAATCTCCTGTTCATTATCATTGTATCAGTTTAATTATAGATTTTCAGCAGAGGCTGACATGCAACAGGAGGTCTAATTGTGCATTCGGTTTCCGGGATTGCTCATTCCCAGCAGGTAACTCCAGGCGCATATGGTGGAATTAGCCATTTGCTCACACTGCTGACCTTCTCTGTGTGCACGATCTCGGCGGCTGTGAGCCACTGCACTCCCCCACTTTCAGAAGGGTGAGTCTGAAGTGATGAAAAAAGACACTTGGACAGTCAGATGAAGATCACTGAGACAGCTTGCTGTAAGCTGTGCTTCAAATGATGTAGAAAAATGACTAATGCTGCAAGTTCCAGAATACAAACTCCTGTGATATCAGGAGTGCTTAAAAAAAATATTTCTGCGAACAGGTCAGAAGGATATTGGTTCTGAGCATGGCTTGGATTCAGCAGTGTTTTTCCTTAAGGATGTTTAAGTTCTTGCTAGGGTCAGAGCTTTGCTGAATATTTCTATTTATTATTTGTATCTTGCTAGTTGCTAGGTACTCCAGTTGTAGTCCACGATCTATTGTGCAAGTGGTGTTTGAACATAAGAGAAAAATGAGAGTGCTTTGTATTTGAGGAATGTGTTAGGAGTGTACTTAACCCTACATATCTCTGCCCTGGAACTCTCACGAAGTAAACTTTTATGGGAAAACAACTTTTCTGAACGTTACAAAACCAATATTTGAGAATGAGTGTGCATATATGGCATTTTTTTAAACTCAGGAGTTTAAACTGAGCAACTCCCCTTTGTAATTCTTTGTCCCAGGAGGAGTTTACAGAAACTGTATTACAGGGGTTCAGGAAACCCAGACTTGAATGCTGGGACTTCAGTGAGGGTTCTTGGTGTGCTGGAGAGACAGATCGGTAAACTATGGTCATTCCTGCAGACATACAAAGTTAAAGCAATCATCACTTTCAGAACTGGGAAGGAATTTTCCCTCTGTATTCTCCAAGTATTGTCAGGTGCTGCCGATCCTCCTGCTGCCCACCCCACTGTTTCTCTAACTCTGCAATCCCAGTGAATTTAGGAAAAAAAACATCGGGTAGATGGTTTAGTTTTCTGTGGCTGCGGGTGAATGGCATAACTGGATCTCAGTCCTTCTGCCACCAGGACTATGTTTCTATTTGGAATTACATCTGTGCCTCTGCACCACTAGAAAACAAGGCGAGTGGCAGATTTCCTCTACCCTGTGCTCCGCTTAGCAACGTGCCCCAAAACCTGCCCAGAAACTTCCAGCAGTGAAAAATGCTATTATTTTATTACATTGCTTGGTTTTACAAAATACCGCCCCGCAGTGACACCCTTCAGACAATTAAAAGAGCTGGCTTTGATCTATAAGCTTTCCCTGTTTAGGATCCTGGATACCTCAGCGCTGACATATCTCAAGTTGACAATCAGCGTCACTGACTGTTTGGGAAGCTTAGGCCCTGGGCACACAAAGATGCAGCACTTTTTTTTTCATGTCTACCTCTCCTCGCATCCATCCATCTTAATAGAGATGTTATTTCTAGCCCTCATTGCTTTGTTTCTGCTTTCAGCAAATAACATAAGAGAAAGGTCTGTGGCAATTTTGGGAGGCTTTATAGAAAAAGGTTATTGATGGCTGCTACTTCTTCTATGGGCATTTGGAAGAATTCTTGAAACGATGTTTGGTGGCTTGGTGAAACGAATTATTACTATGGTAACAGCTGCTGAAATGATACAGAAAAGTTTATCTCTAGTTTTCCTTTTTTTGTTTTTATGTTGACATGAAATCATGTGGCCTTATTGCTGAGATGGTGGCATGAACATGTCAGTAATATTCGTTACGCAGCTTAAAAAAAAAGAAAGAGGCAAGCATGTCAAAATCTTTGTATTCAGGATCTGAGCACAGCAGCGGAAATAAACACCATCTTACTGAAATAAATTAAGAAACTAGGAAGAAAAATCTATGCATGTCAACTGGAGAAATCTTATTTTAAATGCTAGTGATTTTTAGAATTAAAACATTGTTTCTTACTGGATTTATACCACAATTCTACAGTTATGGGCTGCTATTGAGTTACAAAAAAAATTGCCTTTCCAGTAGAAATTTCATATTTCTACCAGCATGCCCAAATCTGCCTTATGGTAGCTGGGTAAGTTGTAGAGAAGGAAGAGCTGAATGCTCTGCCTGCCCACCCTGGGGTTGATTTGGCAAAGTGTTATATCCACTTTTGTGGAATAAATGGCCCTAAATTATCAAAAGTGTAAAGTCTGCATGGCTGCACAAAACACAGCAGGAAAGTAAGCTCTGGGCCTCTGAGTGTAGAAGTCTCAGTTCAGTTATCACAGTGGACACTAAAGGATGTGAATGTGTGGAAATTCAAAATTAAAGTTAATAAAAGTTTATTGCAGCATTTCTTAAGGGGGAAGAAAGAGTATTCTTGTGCAGTTCTAGGGTGTAAATGATGAGGACACTGAAGAGTCACTAGTGTCTGGCAGTGTAGGTGGACACAAAGAAGTAAATGGGCAGGAAATATGGCTTTTTTGTCAGTCCTCAGAATCCAGCTGGATTGTCCATCACGGATAGATACTCCAGCCCTGGCAGCTCATCTTATTGTAGGGTTGAAGGGGCCCTTGCCAGGCCAGTAGTTCATTTTTCTGTTGTGAGGCAGAGTCTGTACTTGTGTATGTCCTCTGGACTCGGGAAAAATTCAGCACCAGCTCAGTTATCAAAGCAGCTTGAGAAATATAGAGCTGTTTTTCCATATGAGATTGGAGAAGCTTTGTAATAAAAGAAATAACTTTGCTGGGTACATTGCAAGCTCTGCACAGTGGTTTGCGCTACTCATCCTGAAATGAAAGTCGAATCCAAGTCAAGGGCAGGAGCTCTTTTTAGCACAGTGATGGTTGATGCTGGTGCTCATGACCAAAAGAAGGTGCCAGTCTCTTAGGTTTTCCTCAGGAGACTCTAATAATTATATATTAATTTTGTTGCAGGAAACCCTCAAAACAAACCCATGTGTCCAAACAAGGTGAAACATTACAGACTCTGAGGTTTAAAACCCAAAGGTGGGACCAGTCCAAACGTGGCATGTGCTACCACCCCTGGAGCCTTTATTCAGGTGTTACCAGTCTTGGGTTGGTCCAGAGTTTGGGACCAGATGAAACACTTTAAGTGTGTCTCCAGGCTGTGTATTACTTGCACTGCTTCTGTGTGTGTGTAAAGCCTGCCATGTGTAGCAGGATGTAAAATGACATACAGTTCAACTTCTTTTCTTTCCTTATATTTTAATAATATTTTTGGATTAGGACAATGAAAGAGAGGAAGATGTTATTGAAGACACAATAATCTCATGAGAACTGAGGGCAGCTGTAACTCTGCAGTCAGTGTGAGCACGGTCCTGCTGCTTAACCATGGCCTTTGGGGAGAATCCTGCAAAAGCACATCGTTTAAGGATCTAAACCCAGGTTTGAAATATAGATTTATCATGTCAATGGGGAGAAAGACAAACTGGAATCAGCTCCCTGGAGTGGTCTCCTGAAATTGTGGGCAAGTTGATGCACAACTTCATACCTTGTATCACATGAGGCTCACGCTCATGCCTTGGCTTCAGTGGCCTGACCCTGGCATGCTAAAAAGCTATTGAGGTGTTTTATCATTTAACTCCTCTGTGAAATTCCAGCCAGACTTACTATATATGCAAGTGCCAGACAGGTAGAGGGCTTGATCTCAAGGAATGACTTCTGCTCTGTCCTTTGCAAAAACCTGCTTTTCGTGTGCTTTTAGAGGTCAAACCTTTGGTGATGGTTAAGGTGATGGGCTTTGTTCTAAGCCACAATCACTTAGAAATACTTGATCTGAAACGACACCTAGCAAACTTTGGGATATTACTGTCAGTTTTATTCCACTATTTGGGATCTTAGTCCTTCTGCAGTAGCACAGTATTTCAAGTAATTTTATTTTGTGTAGCAATGGCTGGTTGGGGCTGTCTGGCCACTGCTAATTTAAGAAATGGATTGAGGAATTTTGTGCATGGAAAATGAGAAGCTACAAGTGGATCAGATGGCAGGAGGAAAAGTGGGTTTGCATTTGCAAACACCCACTCAGCCCCGAAGCGCTGGCACCAGAGATGTTTTTTGACAAATCCTGATTCTTATCCTGTATAAATCAGTGGCAATTAGGAGAAACTCCACTGAAGTGAATGGGATTATCCATGTAAATAGAGATGAGATCATATTTAAGCTTCTGTGCAACCAGTCTTAGCAGGGAGTGGATTCTGAACAAAACAAAAAGACTCAGGTTTGAATGCATTTTTAACTTTTTTTTTAAACTATCCTTCCCATCACTCCTGTCTCTTTAAATCCAAAATAAAATATCACATGGAGCGCTTTCATAAATAATTTACTTTCTGCCTGACACCAGTCAGGGAGGCATAAAGCTTCCTGTGTACATGCTGCTTCTAGAGCTCAGCAGTAACTAGATCTGAATTTAAAACAAAAAATCTGAAGATTTTTATTTTTCTGTGAGGATGGAAGAGGTTCAGGGACTCTGAAAGAGTCAATTCAGGGCCCACCACATCAAACACTGTCTGTGGTGTTTGAAAAGGCACCGTTCATTCATCCCGACCCCCCCAGAGGGAAGAGGGATGACGTGGGCAGGACTGCCCTTGTGGTTAAGGAACTGGGTGGAACTCGTGGGATTTTGGCTCAAGTCTCAAGTCTCTAGGTGACGTTGGTTGGGCACAATGCAGTCCTGTGCTGAGATTTTCAGGATACCTCCAAACAAGCTGGGAAGCAGAATAGTTGCATTGATACATTATGCCCAGGCAAAGATACCTGCTGCCCGTTGGGGTTAGCTAACACAATAGGTGTGTCTTGTTTTCCCAAACGACCTTGCAAAGTTACTAAATTTCCATCCTTCACAGGGAGAGTAATTATTGAGCAAGCTGTGGAGTTTGGAGCTGTTTTTCCAAGTCCTGCATGACCTTGGGCAAATCACTTAGGCAGAAATTTAGTGAAGTATTAAGGCATTTCAGTCCTATTGACGGCTGATCTCTGGTTCATTTCAGTGGGACTTAGGCTTCCACTTTCTACTTAAGTACCTAAATCTCCTTGTGATCCATACAAATCTTAAAGTTTCTCTTTGAAAAAAGGGGATCATAAAATGTCTTGTCTCACAGGGATGCTTTGAGGAGAAATTAAAGATGAAAAAAAATTAAACTGAAAAAAATAAAAGGTTTGGCTATGAGGCTATGTAAACGTTGTAGAGGGAATGATCATGCATTCCCTAAAACAAAATCTGGAGTACATGCTTGGCGTGAGCGTTGTACAAGTGTTTCCGAGCTGGCAAGAGCACCCAGTCTCCACGTCGCACAAAGATCATTCTATAATTTACAGCAAACCTCTGGAAAACATTTCTTTCACTTAAAACAAAAATACAAAAAAATTCTGCCTGTGGCATGGCATCTGTAGCATGCTTAGCAAGCAGCATGAGCTCTTTATAATTCATCAAAAAGGCCACACAGATAATGAGACAAGGCTCCTCACTGTAGTTAAATATTTCTTCCCAATGGTGCTTCAAAACAAAAAGTACCGAGATGATGGGCGAAGGGAAGACTTGCTCCAGCAGTGGGGCCCGGCGTGTCCCAGGAACGAGCAGTGCACAGAGCGGTGCCCATGTCTGGGGGCACCATTTGTCGCCCTACTCCAGGGATGCTCCAGCCCAAAGTACCAAACCATAAACCTCTCCTGTCCAGCTCTGGCACAGAATTTGGCCTAAATTGTCCAAGCTGAGGCTAAATGAGCTTCAAAAAGCTGTCAGAGCTGCCTTGTTAGCTCTGCTGCTGCCCTCTGCCACACTGTGCCTTCAGCTGGGGTTGGGATGGGAGAGTTTTCTGGCTCCAGACAGAAAATATTGCTGGAAGAGAGGGAGAGCTGGAGTTTGGGCTTGTTTTGTTTCTAGATGACACTGTGAGCAGGGCTGAGCTGAGCCTGCCTGTGGCCCTGGGGAAAGAAAATGTCTGTGGGAAATGATCCTTTTGCTTGGCACCGTTTCCAGTGGGAATCAGTGAGGATTTCAAAGATGTTCCCCCTGATGTGCTAAAGCTTAGCTTAAAAAAACATAGAGATGAAAGGGCAGCCTCCTCTGGTGCACGATGAGATGTGACAGGGTGAGCGGCTGCTGTTGCAATGAGCTGTAATGAGTTCCTATAAGGGGATTCACAAGCGCTAAAAAGTCAAATGAACAGAAATGTCTGCATGCGGAGTGATTTCAGCAATGCTTGTGCTGCCTGTACACATGGTGTGTTCAGTCCTGCTCCTTTTTAGGGCTGTGTAATCCCCTGGGGCTTTGGGGAGACCTCTGAGGTGTCTGGAAAGAGAGGGAGAGAGGGAGAATTGCCACACCACATAGGTTTGCTCTGCATGCTGGCCACCTCCCCAGCTCACTGTTTGTTTTTTCCTTCTTTTTCTTTGAAATGTAAACTGCAGACACTTTGATACTATAACAGGAGAGTTAGGTGACTGTACTCTACTGAAAAGCTGTTAGGTTATTTCCTAGTCTTACAGGAGTATTTTCCAGTCTGTTGTAACTATAGCTGAAGCTGTAGTGCAGAAATATGGGATTTTCCATCATGTTGCATGAGTTTGGTGGGTTTGTCAGGCTCTGTAATTATGCAAACTTTTAAAAGCACAATCTCTTTGTGCTTCTCGGGGTCTGTGTTCTCTGACGTGTATTGTGGCAAACTTGTAGGTGTAATGTGAGTGTTTGTATCAATGAATCCGTGGTTTCCTTCTCCCTTTTCTAATGTTTAGTTTCATGAATCTTCCAGAAATTAGTAAGGAAGGCTAGGAAATGATGCCCCCATCCCTCTGGCTGTGGGATACAAACAGAAGAGGGCATTGAAGGACAAAACACAACAGTGAAGAGTGTGACAGGATGGAAGTGCTTCCATCTGCTCTACCTTCCCTACTTAAGCTCTTCATTTAATTGCAAACTAAAGAATGGGAGAAGCAACATTAGAGAGAGGTGTATGAAGGATTTGCTAATAGTTATAAGCAGAGGTCTGCTTTCCCTCTCTGCTCCTTCAGTTTGGAGTATACCCTGTGGTCTCAATAACACACTGACTGAGCGACGTGCGCACAGTGACTAGCAGTGACTAGGAATGGTACTACCTACATCTGCTTCCAAAGAGGGGTAAGCAACCAAGCTAACTCTGTATGCGGTGAAGATGTAGGAGTTATTGTGGCAATAACCTATTGAGTCACTGGTTTTTATTATACAATTATTTGTGTTCAGATCTGATGCCTAAATAATGTGCAATACTGAAACACTGCAGAAAAGGAAATGAATGCAGAGAGCGTTGCTCCGAATGGCAGAATGTCTCTGCTGAGTAAAATCTATAGCTGTTTCCCTTAAGCTCTAGTTAATAAGGTTCTAAAAATGATGGGTGAACTCCTTAGGGGCTGGTGTCTGAGTGCAGTTCAGAAGAGTAACCCGAAGTTCAGACACTTCTCTAAAGCTTCTGTCATCCATTTGAATGTCATGAGTCTTCAAACCTGGGCTGAAACCCCTGTGAGGACACACTTCTTGGCAGTATTTCAACTTCTCAGGTTCCCACTGGAGAAGAGAACTGCAAAGGCACACGAAACTCATGCCATTTCAAGCTTAAAAACAGAAGTTGGTGGTGTACTGGAAACAGGCAGAGATTTAGGGTGGAGGAGCATCTTCGTGACTGGTTTCAAACAATGGAAAATCTCATCTTCATTTAATGTATGGAGTGTGGGAAGCCTCTAGATAAGAAACGGGGAGGGCTTTGCAAGCTGACCCTATTTAACTCAATGTTCATCTTGCTTATGAAATATCCTGTCTAGTCTAAGACAGGTTAACACAGCCCAGCCCACTGTCATGGTCTTAATGCAAAGGCGAAACACACTCCCATGTTTGAGCTGCTGCAATTCCTCTTGTAGATCAAATAGCACAGGCAGATCCTTTTACACACAAAGCCCCAGGGCTCAGTCCTTTTACATGGACTGAGAAAGAGGCAGGTCCCTCTTCCAGGGCAGCAATCTGTAGCCAGCTCCCATCAGCACCACTTGGATGTGGTGCACGTATCCCTGCGTGATGTGACCTGGTCACATACAGATCTAGCCTGTGGCTTTCCATAAGGCAGCACTCTTAGGAGGGACAGCAGGTTTCCGTAACATACAGTTTCAGTAGGAACCTTCTATTCTTAAAAGAAATACTATTTTTCATGAGAGAGAGAGAGCAAGCCACACAGAGCCTAGCAACTCTGGATTTCTGGATTGTATCCCTCAGCACAAGAGCTGGCAACCTGTCAAGGACAGCCTTTCAGAATACATATATATTTTTGCAAATTGGACATGAAGCATGTTAGCGGAAACCTGGTATAAATGGAAGATGTTTCCAATCAAAAGTCAGCATGCTGCTGATCCAGCTCATCATAGTATCTTGCCCCTGGGGAGGCAGCAGGTTGCAGTTCCTGGCTCACATGAGACACAGATAAGGGAACCAGGGGTTAGGGACCGCTACTTCTTGTTGACACATGTGCCCCTCAAGGTGATGTGGTTCCTTGCTGTGTCCCAGCACCAGCCTGGCAGCTTGCTGTTCAACATACCAGCTTTATCCTCTTTGCCACTCCTGGTTTACCTTGCTGATCACCAGCCTCCTGTCTTTTGAGTCCTTTGACATCAGCGTGAGTTCTGAAAATCTAATTTTGTCTGAACCACACAAGACTATTGTCTGACATTTAGAAATTGTGTGACTACAGTGATGTGTCAAATCTGTGAATGTTGCCTGTTTTGGGCTTTGAAGGAAAGTATGTATGAAGGAGCGAGGAGGAAGTGTATGAAAATCCCTGACTTGGGTTTAAACAATAATGACTAAGGATTGTCTAAACAGGAGTTTCCTGTGTGATGAGGTAGGTTTGGAAGTGAAGTGCTTTAGTGCTTTACTTAGCTGCCATTTCCATCTGCAATATCTGGATCCTTCGTATCCCTCCTACAGGTTTCTGAGGTAGTAGCATAGCTGAGTTAGCCAGGGACAAGAGATAGAGGGACCTACGGTGACTAGTGTTAATGGAAACTTTGCACAGAGTGTGTAGAAAGCTGGAAATTCATATTCTTGCTTAGAGGTCCATATTACTTACGGTATTGCAGAAAAATCTCTGTGTTCCTTTGAATGTTAGAACAGAGACTGGGAGAGTTCATCTGCAGTGCTTACGGAGTAGTCAGAGATAGGTGGAACATGCACTTTATCATATGCCTATAAATGCACGCATATGTTTACTGTATGTCTGTAGAGCTTTGTGATCTAAGAGCATCTGTGCTACTTGTCCTGAATTACTGGCAGACCTGCAGTGCTTCCGAATGCCTGAAAATATACAGCTACTATGGTATTCTGGCAACCTTTTTTTTGTAAGAGAGTTATAAAAGTCCCAGCAAGGACAAAGAACTGCAAAGGTGCATTAAAGATAAGTGAAATTCTGGCAGTGATGCAGTCCTGGGTTACTCGCTTCATAAAAGCTGTCTATGGTAAACGGGAACGTAGAAGGACAACTTTCAAAAGCAGAGCTAGGATTGTTCCTAGCAGGACCCCTCCTGCTTCATTGGCTTTCAGTAGCACCCATGGCCTTGCTTGCTCTCCGGGCTTCTGAAAATGTCCAGGCACTATTGGCACAGTTCTGCGAGAAGAGCTAGAAATGCTATATTATGTGCATTTTCCTCTTAAGCCACCTGAAGTAAAGCCACTTACTTGTTTTCTTGTCAGGTTGTCTGTGTGGCAGTCGTCTTTTAGGCTGTGACAGTGAATCTAGCATTAAATGCTGTATTAAGGTATTAGAGAGAAGAGAATAATGTAAACTGTAGTTATCAGTGCTTTAGCTTTCAGAATGTTTTGCGGGTTTGCAGGCAAACTGACCTTAAGGTGTTGAAATGTGAGGACCCTTGTTTTCCTCCCTCCCCTTGTGGTGTCTGTGACTCCTCCAGAGCACCAAAGCTCATCCTCCTCAAATCCACGGAAGGAAGCCGAGGAATAGTTTCAGTGCAGCTTACTGGATCCTTGATACACTCTTGAAGGCTTTTTGATTGCGATGTTATTTCCTCTCAGAGCCAATGTGGTTCCCTCTGTGCCACAATAAAACCACTTAACAATCTTTCTTCCCTTTCAGGAGAAAGGAAGCAATTTAAAAAAATATATAGCCACATATATCTCCAGTATTTCTAGGCTAAAAAATATATCACATTTAAAATGTTGTGGCTGTGACTCTGCAGGCTCTCCCATATCCGAACAATGCAGTGTCATGCCCCAAAACTTCATGACTTGTGAGATTCAGTGCTGGGCTGGTAACATATACGTTGTATTTTTCTGACAAGTTACAGTGCTACATATTATTGGAAAGAGAAAATACTTGTTTGTCCTCTGATACTGAGCGCTGATTAGTAGCCATGTCAAATCTGAATTAGAAATATTTTAAATTGTGGCACTCACCAGCAAATAAAAGACATATTAGATTATTTTAGAATGTTTTTATGGCTCCATGTGAGTAATTCGACAGATGGTACTAAGGCACTTGGTTATAATGCTAAAGGAATATAAAAAATGGTCTTGCTTAAAATAAGAAAGTAAATTCTCAAAAATTTCTACAACAGTTTTACAGAAGCGTGGCATGTGCAGCATAGATAAAGAATTGAATGTGAATCCGTAATGGCATAGCCTGCCTTAAAATCCCAAGTAAAATCTCATGCAAGTAGTAATGCTGTCACATGACGCTGATGAAACATTTGCATTCCATGGCTCTGTATCCCTCTTGAAGGCAGATGTGAGTAGGTAGGTACAGGCTGTGTTCGCGGAGTGTACGAATTAGTGAAACAAATCCAGCTGCTGTGAAATCATGCTAACTTCGAGGCATAAATTAGGTGGAAATTTTCCAGATTTGTATTTAAAAATGACATACTCAAGAGCTTTGGAACTAAACAAGCCCCATCTGTTTTAAAAATTGTACAGCTCTAAGAACGTGCCCCAGTATACATCAAAATTTGGGATGCTGTATAAGAAACAGCAACTTCTAGGGTAACAGGAAGATTTCCAAAAAGTGATTTTGTATGTCTCTTCTTGAAGCAGGTGGTTAAATGCACTCATTGCCTAATCTACTGTTTTTAGTGCTGATCATGAACTATTTTCAAGTTTGATTTTCTGATGGAAGTGTTTCATCGCATCTTATGACTGAACCTTATTAGTTGGTAGGTCCTGCTCAGCTAGGAGAGCGCTCACTCTGGCACCAGCCAACTCATGGCCTGTCTGCTGCGTAATGTCTATCCTTAAAACAAAGATGCTTTGGATGTAGATGCTTCTAAACTTGGTTGTGGTTGGTGCTGCTGAATGGGAATATTTGATCATGTCTGAATTTTCCATAGCCTTTGTATCAAACCGCGGTTCTTCTTGGGACACACTTGTGAGCAGAGGGAGGAGGAGGTCGTTGGGAGCAGCCAGCACACGTTCACCAAGAGTAAACAAGCCTGACTGATCTGATTGCCTTTGATAGTAAAACAACAGGATTTGTGGATGAGGGAAGCACAGTGTGTGTCATTTAAATTGACTTCAGCAAGGCTTTCAAGAGTCTCCCAGAATACTCCTCTATCTAGTGTGGGATATTACATTCTGGATGGACGGATAACTCAATGGATTAAAAAAGAGATTGGCTCATCGGCCCTGGTCACACTCAAAGGCAGGTAACAAGTGCAGTACTCCAGGGTCTGTCCTGGGGCCTGTCCAGTTTATGACCTTTACCAGTCACCTGCAGCAGGTGATGGAACACACTTTTGTCAAGTTTGCAGGTGACACCAAATTCTGGGTGCTACCTGGCTGTAGCTTGAGGGCAGACCTGCCATTCAGAGGGACCTTGATACGCTGAAAGGCCAGCAGGAACCATATGAAATTCAATAAAGACAAATACAAAGTCTTGCACCCGGCAAGAAAAATCCTTGTGACAATAAAGACTCCAGAAGACAGAGCCAGACTCTTCACTGGGGTGTGTGGTGGGAGGATAAGAAACAGCAGACATAAATAGACACAAGTGAGGTTCAGACTGAGTGAAAGGAAACCTTTTTTCCCCATGGGGACTCTCAGCAGTGGAGCAGGCTGCCCAGAAAGGCTGTGCAGTTTCTGTCCTTGGAGGTTTTCAGGACCCGACTGGACAGAGCTCTGAGCCACCCGTTCTGACCTCAGGCTGACTCTCTTTGAGCAGCAGGTGGGACTAGAGACCTCCTGGGCTCCCCTTCAGCCTGATTTATCCTGTGACACTGTGATCCTCTAAGAGTTTAACATTTTTGGGTTAAACATTTTTTAGACTCGTGGGTGGTGTAAACCAGAGTTGACCACAGCGGAGTCAGACCAACGTATGTTAGCACAGGTATTTCAAGTCTCCTAAAGAGTCTAGGGTAGAACAGAAGAGAGGTGCAGCTCTGTAAAACGACCAACCTGCTGTACAGTTGTTGACTGAGTCTAACAGAGCTGCTCGTCTCTGTTTTCTTTCAAGTTTCTCTGCTGACTCAAACACTGCAACATGTTACAGTTAATGAACAGCAGAACAGTGGCCACATATCTGGGGTTTGCAAGGGGACTTCTGTATGTTGGTTGTACCCAGGAGACACTATGTTGCCTGAATTATTGATAGTAAAGTTGCTGTTCTAGGGAGAGAGGGAAGAAAACAGAAAGGTTGGCTCAAAGCCCGTGTAAATAATTAGTAGCAAGTAAACCAGGCTGTGAACCGACAGCACATCAACTAATGCCCTGAATTCCTTTGTGTGAAGCAGCCTACTTTACTCAGAAAGCGCAGTGAGGCCCTGGGCAGATGCCCTTTTACAGGTCCAGCTGAGCCAACGGAAGATGCTGTTGATCCAGGTGCTCCTCAGTGCTGCTCTGCCAGAGGTCGCTGCGCGTTCCTTTTGCTGGCAGAAGGGGTTTGCATGAGCAGGTATGCCTGTGGGTCAGGCAGCCTCAGGAGGGCTGGCGCAGACTGGCCAAGTGGTTGGTGTGAGCTGGCCCCGGGGATTTGGCTGATGTGAATTAGGAAATTCCCATGTGTTGTGGTTGCCCAGCCGGCAACTCAGCCCCACCCAGCCGCTCGCTCACTGCGCCCCGGTGGGATGCGGGAGAGAAGCTCATGGGTTGAGATAAAGGCAGTTTAATAAGCAAAGCAAAAGCAGCGCACGCAAGCAAAGCAAAACAAGGAATTCATTCACTACTTCCCATCGGCAGGCAGGTGTTCAGCCATCTCCAGGAAAGCAGGGCTCCATCACGTGTAACAATGACTTGGGAAGACAAACACCATCACTCCGAACATCCCCCCCCTTCCTTTTTCTTCCCTCAGCTTTATATACTGAGCATGATGTCATATGGTATGGAACACCCCATTGGTCAGTTGGGTCAGCTGTCCTGATGATGCTCCCTCCCAGCTTCTTGTGCATCTGGCAGAGCATGGGAAGCTGAAAAGTCCTTGGCTAGCGTAAACGCTACTTAGCAACAACTAAAACATCAGTGTGTTATCAACATTATTCTCATACTAAATCCAAAACACAGTGCTATACCAACTACTAGGAAGAAAATTATCCCAGCCGAAACCAGGACACCATGGTGTGCTCTGTGGGACAGATCCAGTGCAGGGACAGGGACAAGCGCTAATGAGTGCTCCCACGGCCCAGCTGGAGCGGGAGGAGGGCAGCCCTCTGAGGCTAATGGCACCTTGCATGGAAGAGCCTTTACCTGAAAAAGGAGTGCAGAGGAACTAACGAGCTGTGAATTCACACCCCTCTCGCTATGCTTTAGCTTTCTCACTTTAAGAAGATGATTAGATCACTGTGTGTCCCTGCCAGTGAATGACGATGCCCACCTTTTCTGAAAAGTCCCTGTAATGTTGTACACAGGCCTTGATTACCGTTGCCTTTCTCCTTGGCCTCAGGACTATGTTTTACAGAAGCACAGATGTTACCCAGAAAATTCCAAAACCGTAGAATTGCCTCATATCTTTTATGCTTTTTGCTTCACATTGATATTTCCCTGAACCATGCTATGCCATTTTCCATCTCTTTCCGGACAGCAAGTCCCTTTGTAATGTCCTGATATTGCTGATGTTTTTTTCCTTTTTTAATTTAAAAGCTTACTTTGGAGTTGTTTCTCCCTCCATGACAGTCAGTCCCTGGGAATTATTTTGCTTTTACATAATTTGCACATCTGTGTTCTGTCTGTGGTGTGAAAACCAGCAGAATGCTGGTTGTTAATAATAACAACCGTATATCCGTTGCTTTCCTATTGCCACTGTGACCCTCCCAAAGTCACTGACAATTCGTCATCTTGTAGCAACTCAAAATGAGCAGTGTGCAAGGGGTGAATTCCCGCTGGTTTAGCGTGGCTATTAAGTGTCTTCGTTGTGTCTTGCGCCCTGATGAGTTCTTGACACTGGAGGACATTTTCAGTTCACCTGCCACTGAACTGTAGCCACCTCTGCAATGGGCATGGCAAGTTTTGAACAGGCTCTGTTTGATCCAAACCAAGCTTTCCGGGGAAGGGTGGGATCTGTTGATGATTATTTGTGGCAGACGTTTGCCTGTCCTGTAATGACATGGGAGAACAGCTCTTTAAATCACAGGACTGTCAGCAGCTGCTAACATCTGTGGATATGGGATCCGTAATCTCTCCTCTCAGACCTTGACATTGCTGTTTAATCTCTGCTATTTGTGACTGCGGGTTTTTTTTTAATAAGATTCGTGTAAATCCACTGCAGGAAGGAATCACTGCACATTTCTCATTTGAATGACAGTGGATATTGCACAAATATGCGTATGTCTGTATGTGTGTATGTGTATGTACACACACACGTGTACATATAAAAAAATAAAAACAGAGGGAGCTCTAGTGCAAACATTACCGCATAGTCCAGAAAGCCAAACAGAGGCAGCAGTTAGTACATGGGATGGAGCTGTCGAGTTTTCAAGTGGTACAATAATGAAAACTAGACATGCCTCGGAGTCCTGAGCAGCCCTGATGGTGACACACATGAGAGCCCAATATGTGCCTCAAGGACGATACACCCGGAGAGATGTAATTGTTCCCTATTAAAGTGCTCATTGTTTTGGAACTGAGGACTTTCTTTACTGATCAAAGAGCTGCCTTTGATTAATCAGTTTTGAAATGAATGAATTTCTAAGTTCCCATTTTTTGTTTTTCTTAGGGGACATATTTCAAAAGCCTTTTGATCTTTGGTGATAGGTATTTAGTAAAAGGCAGGTACACTTTTACAAAAAGAAACATGAAACTCTTGTTGTAAAGGGTGACGTATTTGAAGCCCTGATCAGAAAACATTTTGAACACATGTTCAGCCGGTCCATTGACTTCAGTGGGTCTATCCACACTCACAGGGTTGCTCTTGTGGTACTTCTTTAAAAAGTAAAAACAGGCTGCTGGTCTGGGGAAAAAAAAAAGAGTAATATCTACTGCAAAGGTCAGAAAATATTTATGTGGCATCTTACACTAACAGAGTACAGGCAGCACAAATCTTTACAAATAGGCGTCCTGCTGGTACCAATTGAAATGTAGGAGGCAGTTAGTGTCTCTCAATTGTAAGTGTCATTTGATCCCCAGGGAGGCATTTAATGGATGATATTTCCCTACAAAAAAAAAAGAGTAATATCTACTGCAAAGGTCAGAAAATATTTATGTGGCATCTTACACTAACAGAGTACAGGCAGCACAAATCTTTACAAATAGGCGTCCTGCTGGTACCAATTGAAATGTAGGAGGCAGTTAGTGTCTCTCAATTGTAAGTGTCATTTGATCCCCAGGGAGGCATTTAATGGATGATATTTCCCTACTGAGAGTCCTGTCTTTTCTTTCTGTACTTCATCAGTAATATTTGAGGGCCCTCCTGTTCATAAAAATTGTATGCACTGCTTACCTGATTTTCCACATACTGTATTATGAAAAAGGGTGTTGTTCCTAAAGAACTAAATAGAATACTTTACCTTTAATTATACGGTGTCGTCTTGTCTGCAAGCAGGTTTTTCCCACTACTTATTACCAAGCCAAAAGGAAGAAAAGAACAAAATAGAGGAAGGAGAATAAAACCCGAATAAAATAATGGCTATTTGCAAATCCACTTGCCTCTGAAAGTTTCCCCCCTCCCCATCCAAGCTACGTGGCCTGGATTGGTCTTAAGGATACTTCAGAATGCAACTCCTATCTGCTGTGACATATCTATGGGAAATGGATGCCTCACTCCTGCGGAGGTGGACCTGTGATATGAAACACTCATCTTACCAAGTATGAATAATTTTATCCATAAGTGAAATCTTGCAGTTGTTTGACAGGGTAGGGCATTACTATCCTACTGCTGTTAGAGGGAAAAAAATATATCACAAGTAAGAACTCAAAATATCACAAGTAGATCTACCTGGAATAATTTCAGATTCAAAACTCAAGCTGTAGCAAAAATCGAAGTCTTTCCCTGGTGGCTCAGGGGGACTGTTTTGACCCATCTCTCTCCCCCAGGATCAGGGGCTGCCATTCACTTTCTGATACCGCCTTGGTTAACAGCTCTCCTATTTTCCCCCAGTGTTTTCACTCAAATTTGCTTTCTTATAACCTTGCTCAACTCCACAAGCATATAGATTTTTTAATAAGAGAAATACCTTACCTTAATGGTCTAATTAAGTACGATAAAACACTTTAACATGCAAATACAGCGCCTCCCAGGAACTGCTCTGAGTGTTGTTGGGGATAGTTCAGAAACGCAGATCTGCCTCTATGGCTGCAGCCTTCCTGCACGGGGCACTCGTCTGGGGCGGCAGGGAACACGCCACGCTGCCTGTCATAAACCAGTCCTGTTTGTCCCCTGTGACCCATGAAAATGCTCTGAATTCATTGTGAGTGTGAATTGCAAGTGAATTCATTGCACGTGGAGAAAAAGAGATGGGTTTTGCATTAGACACCGGCTGTCCAGATGGAGGTGCTCACTGTAGGCCATTTGATGTGGTCCTGAGAATTGGGCTCTCCCACTGAAGCGAAGCTGCTTACCTTTCCTTCGGACCCTTTCCACCACCCGAGGAGCTGCTCCTCCTGTGTTTGCACTTAAGCACGTGTGTAGTGCTTTGTTGAAGCAGAATCAAACCGGCCAGTTTCAATATTGGCTTGTTTTTGTTAAATTGAGCATGTTGTGTTTTGTTACATAGCTTGGGGCAGTGAGAGAAATCCATTAAACTTGAAGTTAATTAGTATGAGAAGACTGTAATTTATCAAGATTGCATGAATGAAAGTAAGGGCATTGCTATTTAATTAGCAAGTGGATTTGGATTTTTTAGATTATTTTTTCCTTTTTGATTTAATTCAAAATATTATAAGTACTTTGCATATAACCAAAGAAGAGTAGATTAAGGACAGGAAACTGAAGAGACATTAAAAACCTATGGCTTTTTTTTTTTTTTTGTTATTAAGTACATGCTGTTGATCAGATAAGACAGCTTTTATTGCTGTGGTCTGTTCTCATTTTGTATCTAAATTGTAGCTGAAAAGAAGCTTTAAATGACAGAGTCCTAATTTATATTACCAGGAAGGACTGAGCTTATAGAGCTATTAAACCAGAATGTTCCTGTTTGTTGCTTCTTCTGCTTCCCTGTTTCTGAGACCTTCCACTGAAGCAATGGGGATCTCCAGGTGATTTCAAGAAACGTTTACACTCAGCTGTGTTTTATACTGTGGGCTGCTTTCTTCTTCATTTTCCTTAATTTAAAAGAAGTCGTTGTAGATTGAAACATCACAGTTACTCTCCTTTATGGAAAATGATACTGCTTTCATTCTCAGGAACGGGCCCAGTCCCACCAGTTTCTAATCATGCAGCATGTGTCCCACTGACGTAAGGGACTGTGGAACGGGGTGTTGTCATGCCAAGTGCATTGAATAAAGGGCAAAAAGCTCTCTCCCAGGAGCATTACAGCCTGCACAACTTGCTCAGTCTGTCCATCCGTCGCCTTCCAGCGAGAGATGCAGGGCTCACGTCCCTGTGCATAGTGATGGGCACTGAGTCATTTCTCATAGCTGCTTGGGGTGGGACCCAAAACTACAGTCCTTGTATTGTGAATAATACGCATCTTTTATTGAATCTGTTTGTGCACTTAGCTTACATGCCACAGCGAGGCGTGCATAAAAATACTCACTAAAGTCTTACCAGCGGCTCACGCCTGCCATCGTGGGGGTGTGACTATAGTGGAAATATTCTTGTGCCTTGGGGGACACCTGCTGTGCAGTCCACAAATTGCAACTCCACGCTCCACTACGCCCAGGCTCCTTGTTACAGCTGCGGTAAGTGGGTGTGATATCTCAGTCGGTGTCTGTAAAAGGCAACCTGAATGCAGTATTTACCTCGCTCCATGGACTGTAAAAAGAGCCAAGATTAGGTAGATGGTCTGCATGGTTCCTTAATCTTTTTAATCTTGAATTTTATGCAGGCATCTACACCTGCCTCTGCACGAGCAAGCTCCATATCTTTGTATGGCTCCCTTTTGCCTGTTGTAAATAGTGATAATATCACTTCCCTGCCTCCCAGGACTGCTGTGAATAAATGCATTAGAAATTTATTTGGCTGAGGTAGTTGTGGGACCAGAGAAGTCTTTTACTAGTGCTCTAGTATAATTTGCTTTTGTAGTTGTGTCAGTAGTTGTGCAACTACGGTATTTTGTGCAAAACCCACTAAGGACTGCTCTCCTTACGCACGCTGCTGTAGGAATTACGCACACTGGCGATGAGCATACCCAGCTCTGAAAGATGAAGCTCAAGAAGTTTCTGGAACTTCTGCGTTCCCCACGTTGGTGGCTGCAATTTAAAAACCCGCATTTGTAGTGCTGGGGGGCTGTCAAAGCCGAGATCTGCAGGATTTAAACAATTTTGGGACAGCTGCAGGGTAGCACTTCAGTTTCCACGGAAACTGGCACTGGCTCTCCAAAATCAAGGTGAAGTGTTGGCTGATTATCTAATAATAATGCTGAACATTTAAATATTACGTTATTCACCTTCCTCTTGCTGAAACAATTTCCATTTCTACAGCATCCAGCAAACGCAATAGAGGTCTTGCGAATTGAAACTGTTGTCACAGCTTGGGCTGTGTAATCTACCTCCCAGAGATGAAAGACAGAATTCAGCCCTGACCCGTTCAGCCACTGAGCCTTAGGCTCTGCTGTTAAGATAGAGGGCTAACTTGTCCCCACATCTACTGCACAAACTGGTACCATTGTTTATATGACAAATTACAGAATAACAGAAGTTCTTTGGCTTTACCGTGTGTTTTTATACTACCTTTCCGGAATATTTTTGTCCTCAAATGCATTTCCTTGTAAATAATTCTCATTACATAAACTTCTTTTCTGCTCACACTCTTGCTTATCACCTGAATTTAATCGCTCTTTGGCTTTGCACTTACTGGACTCTTGTTTTGAATCAGTGAGTTTCATCGTTTTGCTGAACATTCCTTTTTCCAGGTCATTGATTTCTAAGGTTAACAGAATGAATCCTCCTGCTGATCCTTGTTACATCCCACTAATCTCCTTGCTATATCCTGAACAGCTCAATTACCTTTTGCCTTCAATTTCAGAGGCATTTATTGAACCCACAGATCAGTCTTTTGTGCAGGAAGCAGTTTCATATTGGATTCAGGAACATGTTCGTGTGAATATTTCTCATACTTATACCTCAATTTCTTAAGGTTGTTTAAATTTTCTTGGTTAATTTGCTTCTTGACGTGCCGTTTTAAGTGTACTTTCTCCACTGCTTATTTTTTGCAAGAGATGTCTTTCTTTGTAACCTCTATTCTTTTCCATCTGCTCTTGAATAATATCTTCCACTATTTGATAGTGTTGACTTTCCACTTTGCAGCACTTTATCTTTTCTACCTTTCTGAATCATTTGACTCCTTTGCCATCCTTTGTTCATTTTAGGAAGAGAATAAGAGCCAATGTTCTTCTGAAGGACATTTGGTCTGTTTTCCTCAACAGGAAATTGGGGATTTTCTTAGGCCTGTCTTTCATATCACTGACTCCATATCCGTCTTTTTTTTTGATTGGGGGTTGATACCCACTTTAGCCAGGTTTAGCATGATCAGTCGTATCTCAGCTCGGACATACTGGGGAGAGCGCGGAGGCACAAAACCAAAGAAGCAAGTTTCATGGCCTAACACCCCATGATACAGCTGGGTTTTAATGGAAAATGGGGCAGAGCATAGGTCTTATTTCTTTGATATGATCTTCCCCCAACCCAAACGACCCCTGTTTTGGGTATCTATAACTGAGTCTGCTCTCTCATAGTTATTGTCTTTGCTAGGAGTGCAATATGGAAAAGAAAGGGCTTTTTACACATTCATTAGTGTGCCAAGGGGTTGTCTTTAGGTGTATTATAGTAGAAAGGGTCACATGTCTGTCACAAACGTAATAAAAGAAGAAGGCCAAACTAAACTTCTGGCTGCAAAGAGCCACTGTGCAATCTGTCTAGGGCCACTGTCACTCTGAGTTGCATTTTTCACATCAGAAATATGTTATTTCCAGTGCCCAAGGAGCGTGTAGCCATTTACAGAACACATCCCAGAACAAGTCACGTACCTTTGGCAGTGGCTCAGATGGCTGGGATCTCAGGAATAAGCAATAAAACTGAAGCTCTCAAGAACAATAGCTTCTTTGCTAAGGAGAGGCACATTTTTAACAGTGACTGAATATGACTGAAGATAAGAGTTTGACACCAGGGCACTGAGAAGGAGTACAAAGGACACCACTCCTAATCAACAAGCTTGCTTATAAATACAATTTCTCTTTAGAAGAAAAGCCGAAAGAAGTTCTGCCTTGGAAAGTACTTTTTGACAAAAACTTGGTTTTACTGGATCATTTGTTATCTTAGATGACCCTATTCTATTTTGAAAGTATCAAGTTGATTAACAAAGCCCTTCTGAGGTCATGTAATTTCATTCAGAGGAACTGACGCTCTGGGCTTCTCTGAGGAAATGTAGAAGTTGAATGTGTGAGATGAGCACCCCAAAAACCTCATGGTAAATGCCCTCACATTCAGACAATCATCTCCCAATCAGTGCATTTGAGAAATTATGACATATTTGAAAAACCCCAAGCCCACGATACCCATAGGCTTTAAAATCAGAGGTGGGGAAGGTGTGTCACGTTTAAAAAAAGAAATGGCCACAAAGGCACTTCTGTTTAAAAGCCTCCAGGATACTCTGAAATGTCTCGTAGCAGGGGCCAAAGCCTGGCTGAGCAGGAAGCTGATAGTAGAAGATAGTCTGCAACAGGCATGGAGTTTATACAGCCTTGAACATTGACTATGAATTTGAATTGAATATGTTTTCCTGAGCAGCTTTGAGCTTCTGGTTGTTGCATTTTTTGGAAGAGGAGCTTTAGTGACTAGCTGGGTAGTAATATAAGAAAGAAATGAAGAATGAACAGCCTGAAAAAAAGAAAGCTATTTATACAGATTAGATACTACTTCACAAAGTGTTGGAGATGTGGGGTCTTCTACAGCACATGCTGCAATCCCACCAAAATACTGCTAGCAGCTAGCTCTCCATGAGCAGGTCACCAGCCACGACAATCCCACAGAAGCCTGTTAACTTAAAAAAGGGGTCTTTTAAGACAGGAGGAAAAAAGATTAGGTAGTTTGGTTCATTGGAAGCACCTAAGCCATTCTCAACCTGGACAAGTCAGTTCCTTTTTAGAACAAATACACATTCAACAGCATTTTGGGTGACTTCCATTTCCAGTAATATTGTTGTAACATAGGAAAGAAAGGTATGTTTGTCTTAAGCATTTTCTTCTTTCAAACAGACAGCAGAACAGAGAAATTACAAGAGGTAGTGAGTTTAGCAAACCTGCACATAAAACAATCTTTCATAAGAATAAAATGCTGCATTTATAGCTGTAAATGTATACACCCGTATAATTTAAAAATACAAAGATACTTTTACTGTGTTTCAGGGCTTGCTCGTTTTTAGTTCAGAGAATGAAATGCTCAAGTGCTGGACTTAAAGTGGTGAACCTCATTGCATTGGCAAAACCAAACCATTCATGGAGCACTGGGCTTTTAACTCATCGTAAGTGAGAAAGTTAAACTCGGCAGTTAGTGTAACTAGTGTTGTAACTAAGTGCAATTGTGTTTTCACACTGTGTACGTTTTGACTGGCTTGTAAAAAGAATGTAGAAGTTCATGACTTTCCCTGGCAGCTTCTTGAGATGTCCGAAGAAAACATGATCTGCAACATGTTTGGCCACAGCCTGACTCCGAAAGAGAAGACAGGTTTTTATCAGACAGCGGAGAAAAGTCAAAGTCAGCTACCTGGAAAAGGAACATCAAAGAGAGAATTTTTAATTCGGGTCCTACTGGCTCAAGTGAGTCCAGCAAGAATACTTTGGGCCAGAAATGGCTCATAGGCAGTCTCTCTAGAAGTATATTATTCATATTGTGTATTAGGTACTTTCCAAAGGGCCCCAAAAGCTCCTTTTGATTCAGGAGCTCATATTACAAATACGATAATGTAGCAAGTGAAAGCTACACCAGAGATGGAAGGGAACTGGGAAGATAAAGGTCACATACTAGGGTCAGGTGACAATTTAATGCTGCTTTAGGTAACATACCCATCCTTTTTTACTATCCTGTATCCTGTATCCTTTCTTACTATCCCCCTGCTTTCTTTCACGTAACCACTCTGAGATAGATCCTCCGGAAGGGATACTTCAGTGCAAGCACCTGCTTGGAAATATGCCCATGATAGCCCTGGCAACTTGAATTATAGTTAATAGTTTTCTGCAACAAGCCGGAAGCATGCCTGTTGCTTAAAGGGTTTACCTACACTGTTCAGATTTTTCCATGAAACGGATCAAACATACCACGGAAATACTCCCTCCCACTTTGTTTGTCTGGGGATTAAAGGAGGGACGTGGCTGAAAGGTATCTGATTACTATCCCAGCTCAAAGTAAGAGTAACTGAATACCTCCACGAGATCTTTTTGTTGTGTGTTACTTCGAAAGGTCGTGTACAGCACCAGTCCTAGCATCACTGAAACCAGAGTGATGCAGAGCAGGACAAAGAAAGCTGGGTGGATCCCTAGGAAAGAGCACAAGGGCACATTCCCGGAGCGATACAATACACTAAGAGGCAACAGTGAAAAGGAAACGATGTCTTAGGAGAAGTTTTCATATTTTTAGAACAAAGGACATGTGTAACAGAGAATAAATTTTTCAGCCCAGATAATTTCAGGTCTTTCTGAAATCTCAGAAGTGGGAATGCGGGGTTGTGAGGTTGTAAGGGTCTTTCCCTTTTTACCCCTCTTTTTCCTTGAACAGCCTAAAAAATCCAGTTACATATGTTAGCCCTACCTCCCCAGGGTGTTTGTACCTCTGTGGTACCCCAAGAGGGTAGGAAGGAACCTCATCTTCATAGCAGCTAGCAGCCTCCAGCAAACAGGATTTGCACACTTCGCCCTGAATGCACACCAGTGCCTTCCGGAGCGAGCTGCCCTGTCTGTATACAAGTGCTGGCCCACAGTGAGATGGTATCACCATTCTGTATCACAGCCTGGCTGTCCTCTGCTCAGGTCCTCTTCACTTGGCCACCTAACCGCTTTCTCAGATGATCCAGGGACCCAGGAGGGGCATGTATGAGCATGCATGGGGGAGACGCAGGGATTGCTGGCTGGGAGGACAGAAGTCTGTGATGAAATGGAGGCCTAGAAAAATCTACCCTTAAAAAAAACATAACTAAACTAAACAAAAAGAAGAATTGAGACTGCTTAATTAAGGGAGTGTTACAGATGCATATGTTTTTCTAGTTATCCTCTCTAACCACAAGAGTCAGACTATTTAAACTGAAAAATACACAATTTGAGTAACTTGGCCTTTCCAGGAAACTCATTAGCTTCAAGACGCTCTTGCGACTAAGGGTT